>NC_000067.6:118907103-119177103 GCF_000001635.26 Mus musculus
AATTTAGCTCAGTGGTTAAAAGCACAGCTCACAACCACTTCCAACTGTAGCTCGGGGACACCCAACCACTGCCCCACTGCCCCACTCCCCACTAAATAAATAAGTAAATTATTGACCTTAGCTATTTTGTTCTTTCTTCAGAAAATGGACTAGAACAGGTTAATTTTATATAAAGGACAGCTCACTGTCTTCTTTCTCGAATGGGTCCATGCTGGCTCCTGAGTCCCAGGGTCCTTCCCAGAGATAATAACTGGAGCCATGAAGAGTCGAAGGGCCTACCGACTATCATCCTCCGCAGCAGACACTACTTCTCCAGCACAGCCAGACTGACAGGATAAATCAATGGCAAGGACACTGTCACCCCGCCAACCTGATCCACTCAATTTTCCTGTGAATTTAGCAGCCTGTGTACTTTGTAAGAACCCAATTGTATCCTGACACTTTTTAAATGATGCTTTTTTAGATCCTGCTATAATTTATCTTTTACTTGGGAACAGCTCTACTTCCATAACCATTTGGAAGAAAGAGAGTTGGAGTGTGGGGGAACCACACCACAGTGGCTTGGCTTCATTTATAACAGTCCACACTCAGTAAAACACACGGAATAGAGGTTTGCCAAATGTGAATTCCATGTCAACGGCCCGTCTGGGTAAAACTTGAGTGGTTTTAGTTTGAAAGAAAATACACATTTCAGAGATGTTTACAGAGTCGAGTCGGAACGAGGATAAGCTTGTGGGTGTGTGAGAAAGAACATATGTGGGTGTAAACAAACCCCGAAGCTAAGATTTGTACTCATCAGGAAAAGGGCTCCGTTTTCCTCTTTTTACTCAGAGAGATAACTGTGCGTGTATTTACATGTGAGCATGTATGTGTGAGTGCTTGGTATTTGTTTATATGTGTATGCATATGCATATATGTGCGTGCATGCATGTGTGATGTATGTTCATGTGTGAGCATGTATGTGTGTATATGTACATGTGTATACATATGTGTGCATGTGTAGGTACACATGTGTTATGTGTTCACATGTGTGCTGGTATGTATGGTTAACTTCAGGCTTTTTCCTCTACTGCTCTCCACTTTACTTTTGAGACAGGAATTCTCACTAACCCTGCAGCACAGGAAGCCGGCTAGACTGAGCTTGAGGGATCTATTATGTCTAACCCCCACCCGGAGCACTGGTGTGACAGGGTATACTATGCCCAGTTTTTACGTGGGTGCTGTGAACCGAAAGTTAGGTCTTTATGCTTGTGTGGCTGCTGTCACAACCACAGCCATGTCTCTAACCTGAAAGAGATGATTTCCAATCTGTGAAAACTCAACGTGAAGTGAGGCACCACGAAGACTCTCTGGGGGATGTCCCGCCTCAGTCTCAGCCTTAATATCTGCCCTTGAACTTGGTGGCCAAGGAGTCATCCCCAGCTTCTCCATTCAACAAAACATTCGACAGTCATACTTCTGCAGCTTGAATAGAGCTCTGGCCACATGAGTCACTTGACTATTTTATCCAGGGGCAGGGGCAGGAGCAGGGGCCATAAATAACAGTCAGGGAAAAGTGAATTGTGTTTAGCTGGATCCTAAAAGGATCATTTAAGTTTGTTTACACAGTCATCTTGGTGTATCAAGGAAACTGAGGCCGCAATGACCCCTACCTAGCGTGGCCAAGTCAGTTGGAGAGACTTCCATGACGACGGATGCCACGGTTGGGGAAATGGCTCAGTGGGTAAAGCACTTGCTTCAGAAGCCTGAGGGATTTGGCTTCAGGCTCCCAGAACCCATACGAACAGAGATGCAGTAATAAATCGAAATTCAGCGTGGTCGAGCCCAGGGCTCCTGCAGTGAGATGGGAGACTTACCAGAACCTCATGGTGAATAAAAGACCTTGCCTCAAACAAGGTGGAAGACAGGCATGGACTCAGAACCTGGATCCCAGTAAACTTCCCACAACACTTTGTCTATTGTCCCTGAGTCAGAAACCTCCTAGTTCCCTGGGGTTGGGTGGGCAAGTCAAGAAACACAAGAGACCAGCACCTCACAACCTCAGAGTGAGAAATGTTGGCGTGCCCCACAGCAGCAAGGTCCTTGGGAAGGGAGCCCTCACTCTGGGGGGAGGGGCTCCTACAAAGGACCCTTGTCCACTGGTAAAGTCATTTAAATTCTCCTGCAGACCCACACCTGGGTTGGATGCCAGCTTGAGGAAACAGCCGCATTTGTTCTAACTGGGCAGACCTCATTTCCAAGGCGCTTTCCATCTGTTACCTGACATGACCCTCTGGAGCCTCAGTGAGAAGCAAGATGGGAGCTGTCCTTCTCAATGGCCCAAGGAAGGAAGACAACACCATGCTGGAGTTCTGGGACGGTGTGTGTGGGGACTTTCTCAAGAGCTGTCACACACCCCACATGGTTCTCTACAGCCCAATCCAGCCCCCAGGTGCCTTCCAGCTTGTCTCCTAGGTGACTCTATATCCTGTCAAGTTGAAAGTCAATGACTATCCACCACACCCAGCAGAGGTTCCTACAGGTACAGGCAGGGAAAGTACTCCACTTCTGAGTAAAGGGTCAAGATGGGAAGCATGGTTTTGTCCACAACTGCTTGAAGCAAGAGATGCCACCCCATTTGTGGCATCCCACACTTCTCCCCCCTTGAGCCCCCTCCAGAACACAGATATAGACCCACCAAACGGGTATGAGGTGTGACCTTAGCATAAGGACTGACCAGGAGCAGTCTAGAAGGAACAAGAGGGGAAGAGAATGCACAGGAGGAACAAGACCAGGACTGCTGAGAGCTACAGACCACAATTCTGTCAAACCAGGGGCATGAGGGCTCCAAGTAGCCCTTCTTTGTGACAACATATGCATCTGTTACAAAAAGCACACGGTAAAACTAAGCCAAGCTGAGGAAACGGCTCAGTTGGGAAAGCAGTCGTGAAGACCTGAGCCTGATCCCCTGTAACCAGTGTCTAAATGTGGAGCAAGGTGGCACATGCTTAGAATTCCAACTCTAGAGAGGCAGAGACAGAAGGATACCTGGGGCTCAAAAAGCTGGCCATCTGATTGGTGGGTTTGAGGTCAATAAGAGACCCTGTCTCAAAAGAGGTGGACAGCTTTCCTGAGGATGATGTCCATTGTATCCTTTGGCCTACACACACACATACACACACACACACACACACACACACACACGCACGAACTCGCACCTGCATGAACACACAAAGACATGAATAATAAAATAAAACAAGGTAAAAAGTAAATAAGTTTTGTTGAGATCTCAGAGACTGGGTAAACATCTGGAGAAACCGATTACATCCCACATTAAAACTTGGCAGTGGAGCTGGAGAGACAGCTCAACAGGTAAGGGCACTTGCTGCTCTTCTAGAGGACCAGAGTTCAAATTCCAGCACCCACATCAGGCAGCTCACATCCAGTCACTTGTAATTCTAGCTTTAAGGGGGTCCAATGTCCTCTTCTGATCTCTAGGGACACTGACACACATATGCTACACACACACACACACACACACACACACACACACCTGAAAATAAAGCACTAAAAAAATAAAGTGTTCACAATAAGCAATAAGTGGGATTGTCAGGCAGCAAGCAACATGAATTGCAAATGCCCCTAAACTCAGCTGGAGCCACCACAAAACCCTGGCAATTCCCAGACAGTCACCGCAACGGGCCTCTCCTAGGCAGTGATTAATATGCAGTCGACTGAGAGGAAAGCCTTCCTTCTGCCAGTGGGAAGGAGGAGGAGGTCAGGTGGCTCTTCCCAGAATCAGGAGACTGTCTGCCATATACAATCTTGCTCCGTGCAGGCTTGGTCAGTACCGGGGCTTATGCAGAAGAAACAGCTTTGCCCAGTATTCCCCAGAGCCAGCTCCGCAAAGGCCTAAGGAGGCGCAATCCGAGGGAGATCACCACTCAGCTGCCCTGCAGGAATGGAGCTCAGAGGCCTGTCCATCTTTTTAGTGACCTGCTTCTGAGAGTTTCTTCATCCTTCCTTTCTTTTTTCCCTTTGGTAATTCCTTCTAAGACACTGCCCTGAATACGGAATCACTTGTTCTTGTAGGGCTCAGACCAACTCCTGTCACTTTCTTTTTTAGGGTACGCAAGACTTACAATTCCCAGTTTTCTATGGGGGAGCTGAGCCAGAAGTAACCGCTTTGCAATGCTCTGAATAGAACCAGTTCTCAGAAGATCCTTCAAGAAGGCTCAGCTGCTGGGCTGCAGGCGCCCAGCAGGAATCTCCATTGTCAGGGAGCCACACACAGGCCCGGAGGGGGAGGAGGTGAGGGGGATCTTGGGGCCACCTACTTTTGAAAATGAACCCTCTTTGGGGGTTGGGTTTGAATGCTTACCTAGGGCCCTCCCTCCCTTCTCCATCCAATACTAAGAGCAAAAAACCCCCGCCAGGCTTAGATAGATGTCAGCCAGCACGTACGTGTACACACACACACACACACACACACACACACACACCCCAATAGAAATGAGAAACAGTGGGCTGGCAAGATGGCTCAGCCCATAAAGGTGCTTTCTGCACAAGCTTCATGACCCAGTGACTGGAGAGTTTAATCCCTCCAATCCCTGTAAAGGTAGAAGGTGAGAACTGACTCCACAGAGCTGTCTTTTGACCTCTACACATATACTTAAGCACATCCATAACCCCCCCCCCAACCCCGACACACACATACCACGGATGCACACATTACAATAATAAACAAAATTTAAAAACTAGAAGAAACAAAAGCACTGACAACCCACGGCAACCTAGCCACTCTCCCAAACCACTTGAGGACTTGCTAAGATGCTTTAATATCTTAGAAAGTCACCTCAGTCTATAATGGAATAATGGTGTACACTCCTAAGCAGACCACTGGCCCCATGTCACAGGGAAGTCGTTTTGTAGAGGAGCACTCTATGGCCCTCTAGATTTCCAATCCACTGATTCAAAGCTGCAGGAAGCCTACCTCATCATGTCCCCAATATGACCCCAAGATAGGGACATTAGTAAGAGTGACTTGCTTTGGAGACAGTGGGACACCTCCAGGACATTGGGGACAAGTGGCCAGGGGTGGTAAGGGGGCATCAGCTGACATCTGTTATCTATGGGAAACATGCCTGTTGGGCCATACTGTGTGTACCAGACACCCTGACAGCAGGCCAGAAATGGGGGGGATAGCTCAGGTGACAGACAGGCAAGCAGCAGGATCCACAGCAACTGTGTAGCAGGACGGACAGAGTGTGGATTATACACCCATGTTCCCAAGGGCAAACAGAGGTCTGGACACTGTCCTCCTACTTGTGTGTCCATCAGGGACACTAACTGTGTGACCTTAAGGTTCCTCACTCCCTCCAGACCTGGGACCCCAATCCCTTTCCTGAGAAAAACCTCGCTCTGTGGAACCAGAGAACCTTCATGAGATCATAAACCAAGAGGGGCACAACTAGAGGACTTGAACAAAGACACCAAATCTCCCGTCCCTTCCCCTGCCCTCCCCTTCTTTAAGCGGAGATGGAGTTCAAGCTCAGACCATCCCGAACAACTCTGGTTGATACACCTCCCCAGGAACACCTTCTCTGCTCTATACCAGTGTGCTATTCCACAGGCAAGCCAAGCGGCCCTTCCTCCAGGAAGGCTCCCTGGCTTTCTCTTCCCCCCACCTTGGCCTCACCTCAGCACTCACTGTTGGGTGAAATTCACCTGTGACTTGTCACAGCTCCTGACTGGGCATCACTTATGTTCATCTCATCTGCTCTATCCCCACTGGCAGGTGCCCAAAACCTACTTTTTCATTTGCCTTGTGCCCAGTGGGTGCCCAAGAAATTTTGCTGATAAGTGGACTGGACAGAGAATGAGAAATCAGACACAATACTGGGAACTGTTCAGAAAAAAAAAAATCTCCAAGAAGTGAGTGGACGTGGCTAAGACAGGCAGAAGATGCTTGTCCTGGCTCCTCCCCACCACCTGGCTCCAGCTCCCTGAAGCTGATTCTTGGTGTGTGTGCGCATGTGCACACACTCTCATTTCTAAGACCCTGTAACCTGTCACAATAGAGTAAGCACAGATGTCTCGGGGATGGGCGGTGGGGGGGAGAGCGCGAGCACTCACCATGCCTCACCATCCCAAACACAAACTGGCAGAGCTGTGCTCCTAACCCCACCCCCCATCCCCCAACACCAGGCTTCATGGGAAACACACCACTTCCAGTCTGCATGCCTATAGCTGTTGTCTACCCCTTCCCTGAGCCACATGCATAGGGTCTTTTGTGTGTGCCGAAGAAAACAAGCCCTTTAGTTAAGAAGGTAAATGTGTAAACGCACTGGGGATGCCATTCAAAACGGGAGAGGACTCAGAACTACTGAGCTTGGATCTTCAGGCTCAGTCATCAAAAGGAATGAACAAACGGAATCAACAGGTGTCGCAAATGTCCCAGAAAAACACCCCCAATAAAACCAAAAACATCTCCCATCCTGCCAAAACAGACAGCCACGAGGCCAAGCTGCAGGGCACTTTGGCAGCAGAAAATGTTTATTAGGAGCAAGCCGCCCTTCCCTATGAGAGCCCTGTTTAGCCCACTGGCTGCTCCTAGTGAGGCTTCTTTTCAGCATCCATCCAGTCGGAGAGAAGGCAGCCTATAGGGCAAGGGCTTAAGAGGGCCCATGCAGGGCTGCAGTAGGAAGGGCCACTCCAAATCACTTTGGCAAACTCAAGAGGCCACCATGGCTGGTAAAACAAACAAGAGGCTCCAAGCACTATCAGAGCAAAGTTGCCTCTTTTGCTGTGTCCTAGAAGGACACTCACCATGAAAAGGGCTCATGAGAGCTGCCCCCGAACGTCTCATATTGATCTAGCTCCATGTAAGGCTCCTGGCATCTCAAGGACCTGGGCAAACACTGGACAGCGCTTCTCCACTGCACTGAGCAGACACTCCACAGCTTCCCAAAGAGAAGACCCACCCCCCCAAACCCCAGCAATCCATCAAGTAGATGCAAATCTGTCCAGGACAAAAACCAGGCAAACAGCACCCCTCTCCACATAACGGCCCTCGCAGGAGAAGGGCGCGTGCGGCACTGTTGTGTACACATCTCGCTAAGTACCCCAACTTCTGATTAGCCTCATCATGATTTGTGTGCACACTCGCCTCTTTTGAAAGGCTCCCAAGTGCTCAGAACAAGTTGACTCAAGGCTAACCTCAAACAGTGGCTTTCCTGAGCTTGGTCTTTTAGAAACAACACAGGCCTGGGCCCTGGGAAAAGAAATGCTGAGGGGTGGGGGTCCTAGGGGAAACGGCTCAGTTAGTAAAGCACTTGCTATACAAGGACAAGGACCTGAATTAAGGTCCCCAGAACCCACATTAAAAAAAAAAAAAAACAAAAGCAAAAAAACAGGCACAGAGGCACTTGCCTGTAATCCCAGTGCTAGAGACCCCATAGCCAGGATCAGGGAGTTTCAGGCTCATCAAGGGACATTATTCAATCCCAGTACTTGGGAGGCAGAGGCACAGGGCAGACAGGTAGGGAAGGACTGAGGGAGGCTCCAATATGGACCTTGGACCTTCACATACACGTGTAAACAAATGTAAAGTTGAAACTGTCCATACCTTTGCACAGGTGTGAGTATGCACACACACACAGAGTGCTAATCACAGGTTGGAGGATACATTGGAAGTATCTATCTAGGCTAAGAAAAGGAAAGAGGAGACTAAGAGACCAACCTTGAGCTATATCCTTTGCAGGTGAGGGCCAAATGCATGTGGTGAGAGTCCTCTGTATCTTGTAAGGTCTGTGACTTCCCAGGTGGGAGTTTTTCACTAGGGCATCTGACCACCTGCTCTCAACAACTGCAGGTGTTCATGGAGAACCAGCTGCTAAGATCTATTTGTGATGCTGGGTATCTTCCTTTAGCATCCTGGTACCTCCAGAGAAAGCATGTAGGTTTGGAGGAAGATAACAACTTCCTATGCTTTTCTGCATCTTACATATTTAGAGTACTGAATTCCTGTACATCCCTTATAAGAGCTCCGGGTGCCCTGGGCATCCCCTATTTAACAGATACACACTGGCAGCTTCTACCACACCCAACCCCCACATCCTGGTGCCTACTCCTCTGATACCGCTTATCTTGGTGAGGCTCCTGCCGTCCAGGCACCACTGTTTTGTCCAAAGTTACACAGCAGGATCAGCCCTGAGCATGAGCAGCAGTAATGTCTCCTGCATCCTAGGCATTCTTTATCCCTGTCCTCTCACACTCCTAAGAAAACCTTCCATGCCTGCCCTTACCTTATCTGGTCAGGATGAGGCTGACATGCAAATATATATGTATTTAGTATATGTATGTGTGTATGTATATGCTATATTTTCCTATTCATGGCATACTTATAATAAGGTTCAATTTATAAATCAGGCACAGTAAGGATAAACAGTGATTCTACATTGTAACAGAATAGCCAGTATTGCCCCTCTGGGCCTTTGGGCCATTTTTAGGTAAAGTAAGGATTCCTAGAATGGGATACTAGAAAGCAAAGCAGTGGTTAATGGGAAGGTAAGATCCATAGTGAGAATACAATGAACCAAGAGGTCGCTCACATGTGAGATTTGGAACTAGAGCTGTAGCTCAGGCCCTGGAGTTCTCGCCTAGCCTGCTGGAAGCCTTGGGTTTGAGCCCCAGCACTGTGTGAATTGGGAAGGATGAGGCACGCCTGTGATCCCGTGACTTGGAAGGTAGAGATGAAAGAATCAGAAGTTCAAGGTCATCTTCATCTACTCACCACGTCAGAAGCTAGCCTGAGCCACACAAGGCTAGCCTGAGCCACACAAGGCTAGCCTGAGCCACACAAGGCACTGCTCTAAACAAATGAATGGTAAAAGTTAGATAAACCAACAAGATACTGTGAAATTTCCTCACCCTACTCAGAAGAGTCACACAAAACGTACAAGTTTTGTATTTCTCAATTTTTATCAAACTCACTTTGTGTATGTGTGTTCATGTGTGCGAGCATGCGTGCACGTATCTAAGTGTGTGTGTGTGTGTGTGTAGGCTCCTGAGTTCCACAGGGAGGACAAAGGACAGCTTGCAGGAGTCAGTGCTCTCCTTCCATCATGTGACCTGGGAATTGAATTCAGGTTGCCGGTCTTAGTGGCAGGCTGCCTACCCTTCTTGCCTGCCTTTGTTGTTACTGTTGCTTCATTTAGTATAAACAAGGAGGTAACTCCAGTTAACAGCAGGCATTATTCTTCTTTCTTGGCTTCTTAGAGCCACAGAAAGAGCAGAAAGAGAGAGAAATGTCAATGACTGTGGTAGCTTGTGAACCAAGCTTAGTACTGCAAGATTCTTCCCCCCTCACCCCATGTCTGGCTCCCCCTTTGACTCAAGGTATCAAGGCCTTCAGATTCAGGGAACTGAAGAGATTTTACTTTCAGTCAGTACAGTGTCCTGAGCCTGACTCACCCCAGCACCTCCCAGATGCTCGCTGTACCGTCAGCCGTCACCTAGAGGGTTGTACAGGCCGTCTGTCCAGCATATGTTGGCTGCCAGCAGCGTATTGCCACAGCCTTCCCCACAGTGCTCTGGCAGCCAGTGAGAAAACACAGAGTCAGGAAGGGAAGGGCCTTGAATACACAGCTGCCTCAGAGGAGAAATGAGGGAAACAGAAGCCACCTGCATGGTGTGGTGGGAGGCGGGACAGGGTCTCATGGACGTTTCCAGCACCTGTGCAAAGGCTGGCATTGCAGGGTGGGGGCAGTCGTGAGAGACTGGCATTGCCTCATTTGCAGCAGGGGACGTGAAGTCAGCCATCCTCACCATCTGGAGTGAGGAGTTGGCAGAGCGACCCTGTAATGCCTGCTAATCGCTAGAAGTCCAAGAGTGACTGGACATATAAAGAGTTTCCAGGATGGGGGGAGGGGTCGAGGGGTGTGTGTGGCTCAGTTGGTAAAGTGCTTGCCTTGCAAGCCTAAACAGCTAACTTAGTCCTTAGAGTCCATGGTTTGCGTTCTCTCTCTCTCTCTCTCTCTCTCTCTCTCTCTCTCTCTCTCTCTCTCACACACACACACACACACACACACACACACGTAAAGGAAGGCTTACTCTAGAGGGCCTAGAGGATCAGTTGTCTGTTTAGGGGCTAACCAGATGGGATGTCTCTCCTTTTGGGGTGAAGAGAATCAAGGAAGGCCTTCTGAAGGCTGTATACCATTTCAGTTAGACATTGATTGGGGGCAAAAATGGAATTCAAGAAAACAACTTAGCATCTTCAAGGAGGAAAGCCAGGGACATAGAGAAGAATGGAAGTCATCAGGGCAGGGGGCAGCATCTCTAGCAGTGAGAGGGAAGTAGAGGCAAGTTCTGGCCAGCGTGGCCAACAGGGCAGGCATCTGGCAACTGTGCCACCCATTGTAGCTGGATCCCAGCAGTGTCCTAATGTCACTGGGCTTAGGGGTTAAATGAACTTTGGGGACTTGGTCTGATTAAATCTACCATCTCAACACAGACCCAAGCTGTATATCTCTGAGGTGGGGGAAGCTACACCTCACAGCCTGCACACAGCTTCATTTCTGAGAGGAATGTGAGAGAGGGGGAAGGTCAGGAGACAGGCAGCGTCGTAAATTTGATGGAAGGTTCAGCTGGAAGCCCCATTAAATCCACAGACGGCTCGGTGCCGGGCAATGTCCTTCCTCTGGTTTGCCGAACAGGGCCAAGGAGGTGAGGGACTCACTAAGTAATGTCCTCATTCTTTGGTGTCTCCTATTACTCTGGGGATGAAAAACCCATTACCCACAGGTTTAGAGGCACTTGGGTCCAAGACTGCAATATTGTCCTTTACCTAATCTCTCCCCTTGGTCAACACACATGGCATCCAGGAGCCCCTTGGCCTCTCTCCTGGTCACCATCTGCTCAGACAGACTCACTCTTCCTGAAGGCCAGGCCAGGGATAGGGATTACAAGCTTCACAAGCTCTGTTTCCTGAACTGGGTGCTCTTGTCCCTACCCAGTGGGCACAGGCTAAGTGTGAGCCACTATCCCCCACGTGCTGGGCTGTCCTCAGGTCAGGTGACAGATTTGCAGAATGGTCCAAGATATCTCCAAGGGAGAATCAGAAGAGCTTACTATTTTTTTTGCAAAAAGGATCCTGTCCTAGTTAGCTTTAACTGTCCACTCCACACAGCCCAGAGTCAGATGAGAAAGCAGCCTCAGTAGGGGAATTAGATGAATGAGATTGGCTTGTAGGCATGGCTGTGAAGGACTGTCTTGACGTCGGAGGGCCCAGCCCACTGTGGGCAGTGCCATCCCTAGGCAGGAAGTCTAGTGTTGTATAAGAAAGAAAATTAGGGACTGAGCCAGCCAGCAGCATTTCTCTGTGGCTGTGGTTTCTGCTTCAAGCTCCTGCTTGAGTTCCTATCCTGATTTTCTCCACCAATTGTGCCAGAAATGTAAACCAAGCAAACTCTCTCCTCCTCTAAGTTGCTTTTGATCATGGTGTATTTCACTGCAACAAAACCTACAATATAGAATACAGCCCCTAGTGACAGGGACTGAAAGCATAGATAAAGGATGCCTTTGTTCCTCTATGCCACCCTCCTACTTCTCACCTTGAAACCAGAGTCTTGCTAGTCACCAGCAAGAACCACCCTTCCTTAACTCAAGAATCCCACAGAATAGAGAGGATGGCCAAATCAGAGATCAGATCCTAGCTGTGCAACATTGTGAATTGCTGAACAACTCTGATTCCCAGTTTTCTCACTGGTTCAATGGGATTACAGAGGTCTTACCCTCATGAAGCTGCTGTAAGAACACGTTGGGTCCAGAAGAAAATGCCCAGCAAACACCAGCTAATATCCTGGCTCCTGGACAGCAGCTCACCTCCCCAAGGCCCAGGGCGCATGGGGGGGACTGGGGTGTGGGTAGAAGAGGGAGAGGGAGATGAGGAGGGGGAGGGGGAGGGAGAGGGAGAGGGAGAGGGAGAGAACTTTCCTCAGAGCAGGCTCAGGGAGAGTGCTAATCCCTTCTCATGCTAGGAGGGACCCTGATCTTTGTCCCTCAAAAGTCCCAGTTGAACATGCTTTATGAGGCTATTTATATGACATTCTGGAAAAGGTCAAAGGGTAGGGACAGAATTCAGTCCAGGCTGCCGGGGGCTGTGGGGACATGCAGAGGACAAGGTGGACATTTTGGAGAGAGGGAAGTAGTCTGTACCTTGCCAGTAATGAGGGTTCTGCACTTGTGTAGGTGTGTCAGAATTTGCTATTAATTGGTTTATTCACAACTTTACACCTCTTAAGGGTATATTTGGCTGAATAAATCTTGCACTTTAATAAAGGAACTTTAAAATGGGGGGGGGGAGACATGTCGGAAAAGGGACTCAACACTTAGAGAGGACCGGGGTTCAATTCCCAGCACTCATATCTGACAGCTTGTTCAACGGCAGTTCTGAGGAATGCACTGCCCTCTTCTGGTATCTGAGGACACCTGAATGCACAAGGTGCACATACAGACTCACATACCCACACTAGAGTAAATTATTACAACTTAAAAAGTGGGGGCTGGAGAGATGGCTCAGCGGTTAAGAGCACTGATTACTCTTCCAGAGGTCCTGAGTTCAATTCCCAGCAACCACGTGGTGGCTCACAACCATCTGTAATGGGGTCCAATGCCCCCTTCTGGTATCAGATACACTGTACTCACATGCATTAAATAAATAAGTATTTTAAAAAGAAAAAAGAAAAAAATTAGACTCAATGAAAACCAGATGTGAGCTCAGGCTGGCTTTCTGAGCCAGAGGTGAAGATAAGGAACTCACTGAAGAAGCAGGAAAAGAGAGGGGTTGAGGAGAAAGGTCAGTCAGTAAAGTCCTTGTCTAGCACACATGGGGCTTGGACACATGCTGAAACAAAGAGACAAAAAGCCGAGGTGTTGGTCTGAGATGGTAGCTCGAAGGGCAAAGTGCTTATTGTGCAAGTGTGAAGACCCAGAGTGGAGTCCATGCAAAGCCAAATGTGGTAGCATTCCTCGGTAATCCTGGAGCTCCTACAGAGAGATGAGAGGTAGACTCCGGAGAGTCCTCAAAAGCGTATAGGTAGGTTACACAGGTTATGCTGGTGTACACAGTGGTAACAGCAAAGAGCCTTTATCTTAAACAAGGGAAAAGGTGAGGGCTGATACATAAGATTGTCCCTTTGACCTCCAGACGCACACAATAGTATGTGTATGTGCACACCAGCATAGTATGTGCATTCACACACAGGCATAAGTGTAAGCATGTGAACTCATGCATGCACATGCACATACACATGTACACACACAGAGGTGTGGTGGTGTGCACCTGTAATCCTAGTGTTGAGAAACAAGGACCAAAGCATCCTTGGCTCCTGTCTACCTGTTGTGATTTACAGTCACCTAGGAAACAGACCACTGGGCACAGCTGTGAGAAGTCTCCAGACAGAGTTTGAAGTAGGAAGGCCTAACCTAAAAGTGGGTGGTATGATTCTGCAGCCAGGGTCCTGGGCTGAGCACCAGCACCCATCTCTCTCTGCTTCCTGACTGTGATGTGAGCAGACACCTTGTGCTTATGGATCTATGACTTCCTGCTATGATTGACTGTCCCCTAAAACACTAAGTCAAAATAAAGCCCTTCTCCTCTTTAGTTGCTTTCGTCAGTTTTTTTTTTCTTTAATGCACATGAACGTTTTGCCTGAATGTATGTATGCACCATGTGAGGGCAGTGCCCAGAAGAGGGCATTGGGTCTTCTAGAACGGGAGTTACAGGTGATTGGGTGCTGCTGCTGTAACGATTGGGAAAGGAACCTGGGACTTCTGTAAGAACAGGAAATGCAGAGCGGTATCTCCAGTCCCTTTGGCCAGGTAAAGTTCCGTCACAGAAATAATGAATGCGTCCTGATATTCAGCAGGACCCACAGATAGGGTCCAGGCAGACAGGCACCTCCATGGTTCAGAGTGTGACACAGGCACCTTCAGAGTATTTGGGAGCAGAGCCCAGAACCCTGAGCTTGAGTTGCCTGTCTTAAATCATCCACATTCAAGGTCTTGGCTAACTTTATAGGCACGCACAGATATATGCTTCACACAGATTTACTTAATCCTACTAACTAACGATTAAGGCTTGAATGTGAACCATCCCCCTCAGGCACATGTAATTGAAATGCTTGGTACCCAGCTGGTTGTTGAGGATCCAGTGAGATCTTTGTCAGGGAAGGGACTAAGGACTGGGGGCAGGGGAAGTTTGAAGTTTACAGCTGGGCCTGGCTTTCTACCCAGTCTCTGCCTCCTGGTCCAGTAAAATATGAGGAATCCTGGCTATATAGAGCTCACGAGCCAGCTCTGCAGGTAAAGGTGCCTGCCACCCAAGTCTGACTACCTGGGATCTGATCCGTGTCATCCACATGAGACGGTGACAGAAACTGCTCTTGCAAGTTGTCCTCTGGTCAACACACACACAGCACACGCAAAACCACGGAAGTGTAAAACATGAACTAGGGCCCACACTAGGACTTTCTAGTCCCCTGATTTAAATATGCCTGCAAAGTAATTAAACTGGTCAGTTCCCTAACTTAAATGCTCAAGTGGCCAAAGCGGGCACTAAAAACTTATGCAAAACCCAGAGAGGAAAGAAGTCTCTAGAAGGTGCATTCAAAGATGGCAGCCACCAATGACAGTGCCAGGGGGTGCAGCAGCTGCTGCAGGAGAAAGGCAGTCTGCTTTTCCACCCAACCCTGAGGTCCTCAAACAAAACCTTGCTGTTCCCCGCAGGATGGAGGTTGAGAAGTCAGACCCATGCATGTTACAGCTCAGTAGTGAGCACAGGGGTGGGAGACAAGGGCTTGAGAGGTCCCTCCGTCTGCCCTGATTATGCATAATACATACAAAAGTACAAGTGCTTCACACAGGCCTTTGAACCAGCACTTAAAGCTCTCAATGCTGAAACAGAGCTGGTGGTGGAGGGAAACGATCCCCGCACTCACTGGCTGTGGGGTGCACTTCCCCAGGCCAGAAGCTCTTTTAGCAATGCTAAAGGATTATTAGAACAGGATCATGCAAATGGAGTTTAACACGACGAGCTAGAATCTACTGGTCTGCATCCACAAACTTCTAAATAGTAATTATGGGTTAGCGTGAGATGGCAGCCCGGCCGTCAAGTGACTGCAAGCTTAGGTTCACACTGGGCTGAAGCCAAAGGCAGGTGAGTGGCTGGGCACCATGTGAATATCTATTTAGCCTGTGGGGCCTGGCTGGGATTCTGCATGTCAGTCACCTACAAGGGCCTGCTAATGGCATCTGTTCCCGGGCACCAGCAGAGTCACCACCTTGGATCAGTCACGTGGCTCAACCTGGCAAGAAGCTTAGTTGCCTCGTAGGTCACAGTAGCTGCTCCAGGCCTCCAGTGCTCTGTAAGTACCTCAGCCAATAAAGTGTTTGCAAGCATAAGAACCCAGCTCCATCCCTATAGCCCTAATATGAAAAGCCCTGAGTGAGACTTGCTTAGCCACTGAAGGCGCCTGCCCTCAAGACTGACTACTGGAATTTGATCCTTGGAATCCTTGTGATAGTGAGAGAAGTGACTCCTGAAAGTTGTCTTCTGACAACAACATGAGGGGCTTGGCATGTAAACACATGCACACACGCACAGGCACACACACACACACACACACGGAATTTAATTTTTCTAACTTATTCATTTTTATGTGTATAAGTGTTTTTGCCTGTATGTATGTATGTGTCATGAGTATATCTGGCATCCATGAAGGTCAGAAAGGAGAATTGAATCCCCCAAATTGGAGTTACAGATGGTTATGAGCCATTATGTAACTGGGAACCAAAACTGGGTCTTCTGCAAAAACAGCAAGTACTCTTCACTGCTGAGCTATGGTCCATCCCCAGAGAGGCGGAGACCGGGGCTCACTGGTCAGTCGGCCTAAGCTGCTTAGTGAGCTCTAGGTCTAAGACAGATTGAGTCATTGGGGGTGGGTTGGAGGAAGAAAACAAAATCTGAGGGTGTTGTCTAGCTTCACACTCACATTCATGGTGTGTGTGCACATACCCATCTACCTACCCACCTACCAACACGCACACACACACACACACACACACACACACACACCATACACCACCCACCACCCACCTCCCCCAACCACCAACCTGAGTCCTAAGCTACTCATCAACTCCATGATCCAAAGTGACCCACCCTCTGTACCTCAGTGATGCTGATGATATCCAGCCTGATGCCCAGAACCTCAGGTGCCAGGTCTTTACCCAGTTCCCCACAGCCAATGGGGTTCCCCTGGCAGTGATAGCTGACAGCTCTCCCCAAAGCCACAGCCTGCCCTGGGACATTCAAGCTAGGTGGAAGGGAACTGGTGCTTGAAAATCAAGGCCCTGCCCTCTCTGGGCCAGGAAACAGACCCATCTCTAAAATCGATGCTAAGTCAAGGACCAGGCAGCCAGCTGTACCAGTTAGCCCACACTCAGTGCCCCTCGGGGACTCCAAGGAACACATACAGGGGTGAGCTTGTCAGGCTGCACACAGAAGAAAATTTAAACTAAAACCTCTGAAAGTCTGGCTCTGAAATTGGGCTAAAAGACAGGAGTTTTAGAAATACACTTTATACTGTGTACAGAATTTGGTCCTCTTCCTTTGTAGTCTTGTGGTATGCCATACAGATTTTTGATAAATATCTTATTAGCGGGTTCATAGTATCTTCATCCAAAGCTGGGCATTAATTTATTTAAACCTTCACTCTGACTCAACCAAGTCCTTAAACACCATAATGTGCTTTTACTACAGCCATGATTCTGCACAGGCAGCTCCTCTGGACCTAATTATTTGTATAAAGCGACGGACTTCTCGTTAACGGCCATTTCCAGCAGCAAGAAATTGCTACTGTGCTTGAGCGTGTTAGCGCACATTTGTTTCCAGTGTGCACCCAGTAAATATCTGTGGCTGAAGGAAGGCTGGGTAAGTGAGTGAGCCACTGTATTAGAAACACGTCCCCAGCCCCAACCCCTCTCTAGTCCTGCTTCTCTGAAATTCATTATTCTTCCCTTTGTCATCAGGGACCCAGGCTCAGCCAGCACTTCAGCTATCCATCTCAGTCTGAAGACATTGAAAACGAGAGGTTTTGTTTTTGAGACAGTCTTTCATGTTTGCTGTGTATCTTGTGCTTGGCTTATGGGGTGCTAAGGACTGAACACAGGCTCCATAAATGCCGGTGAACACTATGACTGACTCTATCCCAGGCTCACTGCTTTTCTGTATAAACTACCTAGTCCCTGGCATTCTGTAATAGCAGCAGAACAGCCATCCCTATTGCAAATAGGTTAAGGGGCTGGGAAGATGGCTCAGAAGTTAAGAGTGTCTGCTGCTCTTCCAGAGGACACAGGGCACTTCCTAGCACCCACACCGATGGCTCACAACTGTCCCTAACTCCCAGTTCCAATGGATCTGATTCCTTTTTCTAGCCTCCACAGGCACCTACATGCACAGACACAAACACATACACATAAATAAAAATGTAACCTTTTTGAGAAAAGACAGGCAAAGGGTCTGGGGATGTTGCTCAGTCAGTAGATATGGCATGGCATGCCAGAAGCCCTGGGTTCACTCGCCAGCAGCACATAAATGAGGAGTGGTGGCATATACCTGTCATGTCAGCACTCAGGGGTCTGAGGCTGGCCTGGACTACATGAGACTCTGATCAACCAGCCAAATGGGCTATCACATCTTGTTGGACTCTGTTCTACCACGGTTCCTTGTATTAGTCACCATGACTTTGTTCCATGGCTTAGAAACCATCGAGTGAAACTTCTGAAATGGCCATAGGTCATTCCATCCCCACCGTCATCAAAGAATAGTTTGTCTCTATGGTTATTTTGTGTAGATTTGGAAGAATTCTCCCGAGAGTTATATGGTGATTGTGATGGCTTATATGAGAACTGTCCCCCACAGTCACATGTGTCTGCCCAGCTGGTCACCTGTCAGTAACACTGTTTGGGGAGGTTATAGAGCTTTTAGGAGGTACAGTTATGCTGGGGGAAGGATGTCCCTAGGGACAGGCTTTGAGAGTTAGCCTTACCCCACTAGCCTCTGCTTTTTGGTGTGCTGATGAAATGTGATCGGCCAGCTTCTTGATCTAACCACCTGCTGCCAGGCCTTCTCCAAAGTTACAGACTCTGGTGGAACCGTAAGTCCAAATAAATGCTTTCTTTCATAAATAGCTTTCGGTCACGGTATTTATCACAGCAACAGAAAAGAAACCAATACAGTGATCAAAATACTGAAGTCTATAGGTAATAATACAAATACAATACAAATACAAATAAAACAAATACAAATCACACAAATATTTGTGTGTGACCACAAGTATAGGCGTATTTGTATATGTGTGCATGTGGGTGTGGTTGGGGGCAGAGACGGGGGTGGGGGTGGGGTCAGCCTTTAGAGTCTATCTGCAGGCACTGCCCATCATTTGTGATACAGAACCTGTGACTTTACCTGGAGCTCATATGACTGACCTGGCTGGCCACACAGCATGTCCACCCATCTCCACCTCCATCCCTGCTCCCAGTGATAGAATTACAAGAGGACATCACCACTCCCAGCTTATTCTAATGTGTATAATGAGGATCCCGTCAGGTCTTCACACTTGTACTGTGACCAGTTTATTGACTGAGCCATCATCTCCCCAGCCTCACGTGGATGAATTCTGGCAAAAGAGGAGAGATGGAGCATACAGGAGTCTAGACTGCAGATGGAGGGTAACTACCACCACTACCACCACATTGCTATGGCTATGAGCAAGGACCTGGTCACCAGGACACACCACATCTACTGTAGCATTTCCTGAAGACTCTTCCAAACCCTTTCTTTTCCCTGTCTGCTTCAGAACTATTTCTCCAACAAAAAGGATTTGGCTTCTTCAGCCCTCCCCATCAAGCATGACTTCAGACTTCCTGCACCCAGGATGAGTCTCAGGCTCAGACTCAGGCTATGTTTGAGCTTCCCCTCTTGATATGGTCCACTCTTCCAAGCTCTGCGTACATGGCACACTTGGTATCATGCAAGCCAACTAGAGACGCTGCTCCAGGCGCTACAGATACAGCTCAGTTGGTACAGTTTTGTCTCAGCATGGATGAAACTCTGGGATGGATCCCCCATAGCACAGAAAACAGATATTTGATTGGAGGCAAACATCAGGAGTCGTGACTATCCTTGACTGCATAATGATCTTGAAACCAGCCTGTGCTACTTGAGACCCCGTCTCAATAGAAGGAAAAAGGAAGGATGGGGAGACACTACTCCCTGTTCCACTCTTTCCAGGCACTGTGTATGGGGAGGTGTAAGGGGCTCACTGGCCCAGCAGGTTCACACGTGGCTCCATACCAGGCATGGGCATTGCCAAGAAGCTCCTAATCACTAAGAACCCAGCAAGACCCAAGCCACTGACTTCTTCACTTTATAGATAAAAAGGCAGGTAGAAAAAAATCTAACCCTAATCCAGGTTAGCTCACACACCCTGGGCTACATTCCTACCAGTAGTGACTGGTGTCAGGCTGAAGGCTAGAGAAGCAAATATCTCTGGCGCCAAGTCACTTGCAGGGGAGATCCTTGTCCTTGCCAAGGTTCTCAGCAAACCCAGACACCACCAGCTGCTTCGCCATCAACATCTCTCATGCCATTTCTTCCTCAGGACAACAGCTGCCACCGCATCCAGCTGTCGACAAACTATAGCCAGTGCACCGCTGAAGCATCTTTCAAAACTGCCTGCATCCTCCAAAGCAGAGATGGCTCATTAGCATGCCGTATTTCAGTCCCGAGAAAACAATGCATGCCCAGAGGCTATAAACAAGTAGGACTGTTGCAGGTCATGGATGATAGATGCCATGGGTGGCTCAATGCAGGTTACAGGAGCAAGGCCTGCCGCTGGGCACATCTGTCTTTCCCAAATGCTGACACAGGGAGAAGTCTGCACAACCTGGGCTCCCCACCCAAGCTCCAGGAACCTTTCTCCTGGTGGGCATTTGGCAGTGTTTTGTGATGACTTTCTAATACTCCAAACAGGTCCAGGAAACTTTCTCTTTGGAAAATCAAATTTAGGGCGTGGGGAGATGGGTCAGTGGGCAAAGTGCTTGAAGCATAACTAGAAGACTGGCCTTCAGCATGCACATAAATGCCAGGCAGGAATGGTAGCACACCTGTAACCTAGCTCCTGGGAGATAGAGACATGGGATCCCTGGAACAAACTAGGTAGCCAGGCTAGCCAAATCAGCAAGTGCTAGGTTGAAGGGAGAGACCCTGTTTCAAGAAACAATGTAGATAGAGAATAACTGGAGAAAACACTCAATGTCAGTGTCTACCTTCCACATGTACATACACACATGTACACCCAGGCACACATGTGTACCTACATACATGAGACTACTTATGCACACACACACGTACACACACACACACACACACACACACACACACACACAAATGAATGGATGAGAGAAAAAAATAGAGTTTCAAAACACACCAAACACATTTTGCAGAGGGCTGGCCAGCCAGTTGAGAAGACAAGCCAAGGCCAAGACAAATAAACAGGCGCTCTGGCGCAGACCATGTAATATCACAGACCATGCTCTGTCATCTACACGGTCCTGTGGAGCGGAGTGGCTCTAGCCACTGGGGCCTAAGGCTGCATGCAGCTGGGAGCTGTCTTGAGAGGACAAGGCAGGAGACAGTGGTTCCCTGTGGCCAAAGCTCCATAGAATAAGTTCAACCGTCAGAGAAGACCTCAGACCTCAGGGACCAGAGCTCTTTCCCAGAGCACGTTCCTGCTGTGGCAATCTGGCAATAGTACCTGCTGTGAGCCAAGCCTGCTGTGGACTCCAGGGACGCAGGGGCTTTGTCCTCCCCAACCACGAGAAAGACCCTGAAACGCTCTCAGTGCTGTGAACTGAATGGTGTAAACAACTGGCTGTTACATTGGGGCCTTTTCTGAGCAAGGGGGTGGGGAAGCCACGTGTCTATGGATGTGAGTGTGGTCAGATGAGGAGGCCCAAGGTGCCTGTGGTTACCAGAGGCATGCTCCTGGCCCAGCCTTGAGCAGGAACGTCAAAAACATCCTGTGGGCTTAATAAAAGAGTCTTTAGTGGTGTCTGAAGGTGTCTCAATGTCTGTGAAGTCACTTTTTCTTATTTACTCTGTGTGTGTGTGTGTGTGTGTGTGTGTGTATGTGTGTCTGTGTGTCTGTGTGTGTGAGTGTGTGTGTATGTGTGTGTGCATGGATGAATGAGTGTAAGACAGAGAACAACCTTGGATGTTGGGCTAAGGTGCCACCTAGCAGAGTTTTGAGATGGGGTCTCTCACTGCACTGGAGCCAGTTCACTGGCCAGCCAGGCAGTCACAGGAAGCCCCTGCCTCCACTCTCAGTGTGGGGACAAGCGTGTGCCGCAGTGTTGGTCTTTCTCATGTTGGCTCTAGGCACCCAAGACGGGTCCTTAGACACACAAGGCAAGCACTTTATTGGCTGAGTATCACCCCAGCCTTCAAAATGCTTAAAAAAAAAAACCTGGGCATTCTTGTCTTTTTCATCCTCTCTACTGGACAAAGTAAGTGACCTGCCAGAGGTCCCCAGGCAATTGTCAGCAAAATGCTTCAGCAGTCGAAGGTGCTCAAAACTGACAACCTGAGTTTGATCCCCCATGGTGAAGGAAAGACTCAACTCCTGTAAGGAGCCTTCTACCTTCACAAGTGCAGTGTGGCATGGGTGTACCACCCACATATACCCATGTGCACACACACACACACACACACACACACACACAAATATGTATGTAATAAAAATATAAAAAGCAAACTGTCCATGGAGATCAGTTCATTCAACAACAGGAAATTGAATTTAAGATTTAAATGTCTCATTTTTGATTTCTCAGATGGTAAAAATATCAACAAACATGCACTGTCAAAATGAAGGCTCCAGCCAGGCACACTGGGTGGCTCGTGTCTAGAATCCCAGCGCTCAGAAGGTGGAGGCACAAATTCAAGGTCATCCTAGCTACATAAGGAGCTGAGCTCAGGTGCCATGACACTCTGTCAAAAAAAAAAAAAAAGGAATAAGGGGCAAACTCCCCAAACCCACTGACACTCCCAGTACTGTCCCTTGAGAAAGACGCCCTGAACTTGAAGTTTGGGAATGCCACTGAAGGAGGGCTTTGACAAGCAGAGGTTGCTGAGGGACAAGAGTAGAAGACTTCCCAAGACAGTAATAGAATCTGACTCCCTTCTGGAAAGGGAAGAGGACATGAGCCCCAGTCACAGTGTGTACGACACACATGGAGAGAAGACAGCAGGGGCGTTATTCTAAAACCTTTGTGGGCCTTTATGAGTGGGAGATTCCTGGGCTTTGCTGCTTACACCTGTGACTATCGCTGTCACACGAAGGGCTGATGACTGCTCTCTTTATCTCATCCCACTCAGAGGAGCTTTGTGAACCAGGGCAGTGCAGGCTGTTATCAAGGACACCAGCACCTGTATCACACTAGATCATCTCCGATCATCAGTGCCATTTAGAAGTAGGAGTCAGGCTACAGTGAAGCTGAGGTCCACAGTCATGTGACAGCTAGTTGACCCAGAAGCAAGACCCTTTTCTATCACCAGAAAGCTGCACTCCCAGAATCTGGACTAGGTGTTCTGTGTGGCCTGAGAGAGCAACTCTGTATTGCTGAAGGGTCTTAACACACAAATTAGAGCACTCTGAAAGGAGGGAAATCTTAATTGAGGAATGCCTCCATAAAATATAGCTGTAAGTCATTTTCTTAATCAGTGATTGATGGGGGAGGGTCTAGTCAGTCCATTTGGGTGGAGTCATGCCCGGGCTGGTGGTCCTGGGTTCTACAAGAAAGCAGGCTGAGCAAGCCAGTAAGCAGCACCCTTCTACGACCTCTGCATCAGCTCCTGTCTCTGGGTTCCTGCCCTGTTTGACTTCCTGTCCTGCCTTCTGTTGGTGTTGAACAGCAATATGGATTTATAATCCAAATAAGCTTGTCCTCCCTAACTTGCTTATTTTGGGTCATGGTGTTTTGTCACAGCAATAGTAATCCTAACTAAGATGGGGGCTTGTGGTCCTCCAGTGTAGCTGATGTATGTTGTGCACAGAGTTCACCTGTCCTGGGCCCAAGTAGTATATGAAGCTGAGCCTCTGTGCCAATCTCTGTGTCTATCTGTGGCTGAGAAGATGGCTAAGGGGCACAACTACACAGCAGAAGGCCTTTAAGGATGAACTCCCTAAAGAAGTCTACTATGGGCTGACAGACTCCTCTCATGGGGCACAACTCAAATCATTATCAAGTCTCCACCTGTGGGGCTGGGCTACAACACCCTGGAAGTAAGGTCTTAGCTATAGGACTTTTGAGGACACAATTAAAACATCCCATATCAACTTTTGAGATCATGACTGAGAAAGCCTGGAACAGGTGGAGAGTATGCATGGTACATCCCAGGAGCCCACTGTCCCCTCTAGCTCAGACCCGACCATCAGCACACACCACTGACTGTGTAGCACAACAACAAACTTTGAACACGTGTTCCCCTGTAGCCTGTGCAGGTGATTCCTGGTCTCTCTCGTCTCAGGCACAATGTGATGTTGTCATCCTCACAGGTAGACCCTTTGGGGATCCCCCCCACCACACTCAGCGAAGGGCTGGAACCCTTAGCCTGTTTCCAAACTGGTGTGCTGGCTAGGGGAGTTAAGAAACATAATAAATGGGCCAGGCTCCTTTTGAAGCACCTAATTTGCAATAATATTGAAGTCGCCAACAATAACTCATTTACTCTTATAATAAATATATAAAAAAAGACAAATTGCTACATTGAACATGCATTTTCTTCACTGCGAGTAGCTGGTACCCCTGGGAGAAAGCCCTGTGCCGCTAACTAATAGTAAATCCTTTGAAAAACCATGTGTCACAATGATGGACAACCTGGGAAGGGATATTAAATAGATTTAGAGGTTAGCTACTCTAACAAGAACAAAAGACGTCCTTTGCAAACCCACACCTAGAGAGCACAGATCGGCCTGTGATTAGCACATATGGTCCAAAGCCTCCACTGGAAAGAAAAGTTCTTGGTGGGGTGTGGCAGGCAAGGTGTTGGGACAGAGAAGTAAAGGGCATGGACCAGAGGAGACCTGGGCATGTTCTCAAGTTCCAAGCCCCACCCTCCAAGACCGAAGGTCTCTGTTTTGCCTGGTGAGCAGAGAAGCCTAGAGCATTAGCCACAGGGTCAGGGCAAGCAGAACTCGTGTGCAGGAACTTACGGCCTACCTCTACATGCAAGCACACATGGAGAGACCAGAGGTTAACCTCAAGTGTCTTCCTCTACACTCTCAATCTTACGTCTTACGTTATTTTCTCCAAATTTACTTTTATTTCTGTATGTGTGTGCACGTGTGCCATATGTGTGCAGCTATAGAATCCCCTAGAGCTGGAGTTACAACAGTTGGGAGCCGCCTGACGCAGCTGCTGGCAACCAAACTCCCGTCTTCTGCATGAGCAGCAAGTGCTCTTAACATCTGAGCCATCTTTTCAGCCTCACCATTCATTCATTCATTCATTCATTCATCTTGAGACAGGGTCTCTCAATATATCAGGGACTCACTAATTTGGCTAGACTGACTGGCTGATCAGCAAGCCACAGAGACCGGCCTACCTCCACCTCACAGTGCTGGGATTACTGGTGCGTTCTGCTCTGCCTGGCCTTTTTGTTATGAATGCTAGAAACAGGGACCAAGGTCCTCATGCTTGCATGGTATCCTGATTAGATTTTATTTTCAACACACTACAGTCATCTAGAAAGAAGGAACCTCAACTGAAAAAAATCTATCAGATAAGTCTGTGGCCATGTCTGTGAGAGAGTATCCTGATTGATGATAGTTGATGTGGGAAGACCCAGCCCACTGTGGGCAGCGCTATTCCTAGGCAGGTGAGCCTCAGGTGGGCTAAAACTGACTGAGCACGAGGCAGTGAGCCTACCAATAAGCAGCATTCCTCTCTGGCTTCTGCCCTGACCTCCTTGAAAAATAGACTGTAATTTGTAAAATGAAACATGACCCTTTCTTCTCCAACTTGCCTTTATTCAGTTTTTAATCACAGCAACAGAAAAGGAAGCTAGAACACACAGCAACACATTACCAGCTTAGCCACCACGCAGCCGTTTGCCCAATCTTTATGAGGAAGCCATGGCTTCGGCTGGGAGCCCAGTCCTGCCTTGGCGTGGATGTTTGAAGACAGTGCCTGTGACCACCGACACCCTGGCCAAGAGAAGCAAGTGTTGAGTAGCAGACAGCTTCTGGTTTTACCATGCTGTTTTGCAGACCCACAAGCCCATGGGTCTTTTTCAACTGATTTCAGTCCTGGGATTCACCTGCCTCAAGCCAGGACTCTGAGGTTGACCCATGTCATCTCTAATTGATTTGACACCAATCTTGTCCTCACTGGTTACTGCCAACCCATCTGTCTCTTGCCTGGGTTACTATACAGGGATTTGGTCCTGAATTGGCATGCCATGGTGCTCTTCTTAACTGAAGGTGACCATTTGAGGTTGCAGGCAGATCTTCTTGCTGTCTGTGGGCTCTATATCTACAGTGACTTATGTCACAGGCAGGAAATATGAAGTCCCGGGGGGCTCAGTTTTATGGCTTGTGGAAAAATTACAAATACACAGACTGTGGGGAACAGCAGCTATGCCTCAGGTACTGGGCTCCATCTGAGAGTCAGGATATACACCCTGGAAGGAAGAGGACTGGCTCATGCCATAGCTACTTGAAGGAATTAGGACAGCTTAGATCACCTGGAGGGACTTGAACACCCACTCATTTCACCACAGTGTCAAAGGCTGTTGACTCTACAACCTGCATTCCCAAGACAAGCACTATGTCCACAGATTCAGATGTGAGTCAATGTGACAGGCGAAGCTCAAGTATAGTAGACACCATCAAAGCCAGGACTTCTCTAGACTTCCAGTTTCCCACAAGCTCTGGAGCAAGCTTACTGTGTTCTCATGGGACTTACTTTCTCTATTGGCAAAATGAGGTTGTTGACTAGATGCTAAACAGGATTTCTATAAGGGCTTCTTGCCATTCATTCATCACTCATTCATTCATCCAATGAAAGAAATGTTTTTCCTTTTAAACAAATGCTACATGAAGATGGTACCCATGCACCCTTGGATATTCCAGGGGAGCAATGCTGGGATTTGCATTATTTTTTTTTATTAAAAACTATAGAGTATGCAGAAACAATTAAACTTGAGAGCTGTGTGCATGTGTTTTCTGCATTTGTGTGTGTGTGTATGTGTTTTCTGCATTTGTGTGTGTGTGTGCAAGTGTTTTCTGCATTTGTGCCTGCATGCGTGCCTTTATGGAGGCTATGGACCAGGCTGTCTTCATTTTATGTTTTGAGACAGGGTCTCTCATTGAATCTGGAGCTCTGGTTCAGGTTTAGGCAGTCTGGTCAGCCAATGCACTCTCATGTGCCTGGCTCTGGGAGTACAGGTCCAAGCTGTTGGCCTTTTTTGGAGGGTCCTGAGGATCTGAGCTCGGGTTGTCATTCTTACACAGTAAGCACCTTTGTAGCTTAGACGTGAGGGATTCGGGCTCCAACTCTTTTATATCTTTGGGAAACTGCCTTATAATTTATCACTAGCTGTGTGTGGTGATGCACACCCTTAGTTTCACCACTCAGGAGGGGGAGGCAAGCGGGTCTCAGTGAGTTCTGAAACAAAGTATGTTCTAGGCCAGTCCCTGATACATGGTGAGCTCCTATCTCAATACAAACTAAACACAAAAATCAAAGCCCAACCCCCACAAATACCACATAAATATAACTATCTATTGCCACGTGGTTAGCTCAACAACAATTTTCAAAATCATGTGTTTATTAGTACGTCTGTGTGTGGGTGTGTGCACACGAGTGCAGGTACCCACAGAGACCTGAAAAGGACACAGAACCCCCTGGAGCTGAATTACAGGCAGTTGTGAGCCACCCAAAGTAGGTCCCCTGCAAGAGCAGCATGCAATCTGAGCCCCTAGCTCAACATCTTTACACATGATAGAATCTGAAAAACTTCCCAACACTGTCTAGAAAGAGTCACGAAATACTATGGGACCAAGAAACAGCTGTGAGACTCTGTAGTCCAGAGCCCTGGGAGGGGGACATGTCTTGTCCTTAGGGCATGGGTTTGCTGGTATAGTCCTTCTTTCTTAAGTAGCCTGAGCTATTCCACACCTCTGTGTCCAGAATACAAATACAGAAATTTTCTTTTACTGCTGCTTTATGGCTCCAGGGCTGCCAATTGTTTCTTCACTGGCTCCCAGCAGCTCCTGTCTAGAAGCCTTTCTACAGTTTAAGCAACACACCTCAGTGATTGATGGAGATTTTTGCAACTGCTATCAGTTTACTATTTTAACCCATCTATCATAAATCAAGAAGAGGGATGCTGGGCCCAACTGGAGGGCGTAACTTTCACTCATTACCTAGGAAGATTATAGCCATTTCATCAAATCCATTATCTAGAGGAAGGATCCTATTGGCAGGGCCCAGCAAAATTCATTTCATGCTTCAAAAGTTTGTGATGGGACCGGCTAAGGGGAGAGGGACTAAAAAAAAAAAAGCTAAATTGTTTAGAAGGTGTACCACCATGATTTGTTTAAAAACCACAAACTGCCAAGATAGAGCTATGTTCATGATACCAAGTAGCAGTTTGTGCCCAACTGTGGCCCCAGGGATGAGTCCCTGACCACAGACCTCTCCAGTCACCCCAAGATCTAGACCCCTCCCAGGCTCCACAGCAGCCCAGTGTCTCTCCTCAGTTCTGGGCTTGGATGTGGTACCTTTGCAGCCTCCCATCTTCCTGGCTTGGCTCTCTAGCCCTGTCACCCACACATCCTTCCCTTAAGGATAAAGATCCCAACCCTGATGTTTCTAATGGCATGCCTAATGCTCCCTGCCAGGGACTGGGGACAGTGACCACGTCCTCCTCTTGGAGTTAGCATCTCCCTTGCATAGAGAGGTGTAAACTTTATAGGTGACCATTCCGGCTCTCATCCCCACTTCCCTCACCTGCTGCTACCTGGGCTTCCAGACAGCCTTCCCCAACCTTTTTCCTTCTCGCAGACATAATCTGACTTGGTTTATCTGACACCAGAAAGGTCTAACCTCCATACCTAGATCTATTTCTGAATGTCACAGGGCCTGCACAATCAAGGTGGGGGTGGGGAGGGTGGATAAGCGACCTCACCACCTCTGCTTGTCCACCCCACAACATGTGGGGTTCCCACTGCACCAGGGAACAACTCAAAAGAACTTACGAGTATATTACCTTCCCAAAGGAACAAGACAATCCCCACTCTTAGTCCCCTCGGGGCCCTGCAGGCAGTGCTGGGTGGTGCTTTCCGAAAGCCCAAAGAGGAAACTCAAAAGGATGTTAAAAAGAATCTCCTCATTTTTTCTGAGTCTCTAGAACATTCCTTTGCCAATGTGACTCTGTTCCCTTCTCTCTGAAATTGAACTTTCCTCCCAATTCATTCCTCATGCGCAGACAACCCCGTCCCTGGGGAAACTTGCTTGGTTTTAACGCACACATTTTTTCTAAGGAACTTGGAGCCTTGGCTTGCTGCAGACAATAAAGATTCCTGTCTGCAAGCCCTCCTGGCTGCTCAGGCCACCAGGGGATTGAGGTGGTGAAGTCGCAGTGCTTAGAAGCCAGGCTCTTCTGGGGCTCAGAAGGTTCAAAGTTCTCCCCAGCATCCATGGGGGATGCGGGGGGGGGGGGGGGTTGGAACCCTGTCTATTGCCCTCCTCAGCTCTCCCTGACACCTTTGGCCAGAGCCACATAAATTTCTTGTTTCAGGTTTTTCTTTGGAGTCTCATATCCTTCCTCCAGATCTGTCTGCTGGGATTTTTCCCTCCTCTGTAGCTCCCATCCCTAACTCCGGTGTACCTGGCCCACACAGCTCCCCCTGCCTCAGAGGCTGGCTAGTCTACACAGTTCTTCCTGCCTCAGTAACTGGCTTCAAACTTGGAGTGCACCAGGCCCAGACAAGGAGGCAGAGACTGAGTTGCACGCCAAGCCTGTACAAACACAGCGACTGCCTCCTTGCTTATACTTGAATGGTCTCAAGAAAAGCTGTCCCCCTCCTGCTTACCCAGCACGGTTGGGATATGGCCAGGGGGGGGGGGGGTTGGCAAAGAGCCAGCAAGGGACACTAAGCAGACATAGCCACTCTGCAGCAGTGACTTCCACAGGCCTGGGAGGGAGGTGGAGAGCTTGAAGCATTCCCAGGTCACATCAGAGGACACTCTGCAGGCAGGACCTGGGTCTCAGCACTGATGGGACAGCCGGCATTCCTCCCACTGTGTGAGCCTCTGCAGGCTAGCTTCCAGCAGGGGAAAAGCTTCCTGAGACAGAGGCTGAGGCCAACACAAGGGTCAAGAAATAGGAGGTAGGAAGAGAGGCTCAAATTCTTGACTCTGCACTGAGAGAGAGAGAGAGAGAGAGAGAGAGAGAGAGAGAGAGAGAGAGAGAGACTGTAGGTGATATTAGACACAGAAAACCTACTGGATAAGGGGAAATTGAGACCCAAGAAGAGAAAGTGACTTATGCATAGCAAGGTTGTAGAAGATACAGGACAGGCCAAGGTCACTGCCCCAACTTGTGTACGTATGATGTAGACATGTGTGTACGTGCACATGGAGAGCACAGGTTCATGCCAGGTATCTTCTTCAGTAGCCTTCTACCTTGATTTTTGGTTTTAAAAAATATTTATTTAGCCGGACGTGGTGGCGCATGCCTTTAATCCCTGCACTCAGGAGGCAGAGGCAAGTGGAAAAACAAAAAACCAAAACCAAAACAAAAAAAAATATTTATTTAATTTTTATGTATATCTGTGTGTGAGATACACACAGAGATGCAGGTACTCATGGACAACTTGTGATCCCTTGAATCAATCCCAGCAGTTGTGAGCTGCCCAGTGCTGGTGCTGAGACTCCAGGTGTTTTGTAAGAGGAATACATAACTTCTGACCTCTGAGCCACCTCCCTAGCCCTTCTCTTTATTCTTGAGGCAGGGTCTCACATTAAACCTGGGACATGGCATTTTGGCTAGAGTGGCTGACCAGAGATCTTTCTGCCCTTATCTTCTCCGGACTAGGAATTCAAGGCTATCCCTAAGTCCTGAACCATACTGTCCTGCCCAAGCCTTCTTTAGAGACCCTTGACTCCATGTCCTCGTGTGAAGCCCTCTGAGCCCTACCATGTGGAACACTCTAGCACACACTCCTCCAGGTTCTATATAACAAGACACACTTCCTGCAAAGTGAGCAGAGCCCCTTCAAAAGCTACAACAGTAGCTAGGACTCTGGGAAGATGGCTCGGTCAGTAAAGTGCCATGCCTTGCCGGCATGAGGATCTGGGTGTAAGAACTCAGGTATGGTGGCACACTCGTGACATCTCAGTTCTGGGGAAGTGGAGACAGATTGTTCCTGAGGCTCCCTGGCCAGCCAGCTTACTGGAATCACTGAGTTCAAGGAAAGTGAAAGACCCTGTCTTAAAAACAAACAAGCAAACAAAAACATGGTGGAAAGCTATGAAGAAAAGCGTTCAATATTAACCTCTGATTTCTTTGCACACATGCATATACCCACATGTAACCTGTAACACACACAAACATGGACAAACACATGAACAAACAGACACACATACATGCATATGGACACACACAATGACACACATGGACATACATATATACATGGACACACACAGACACACAGATGCACAGATACACACACACATGTGCATATGGATACACACTGATACATGCAAATATACACATGGATACACACAGACACACAGACACAAACACATGCATACATATGGATACACACACACAGATACAGACACACAGAGACACACATAGGCACTCAGACACACACATAGTAAGAGGAGACTGGTGGCCATCTCTCAAAAGGAGCAGAGAAGCTGCTCTATCAACGCCAAATACATCTCCAGCATCGTTCAGGGTACACTGCCGGAGGCACAAGGCTTTGGGCTAGAAATAGCCTGCTTGGCCACCATTTTGTGCCTTCTTTGACAAGGACATCTGGGCTCCAGAGTGGAGTCTGATCCCTGACATAGTAGGAACGGCACATACAGGACCTAGAGAAATACTCAGCCCTAGAACCTGGGCAGGGCTCCTGGCTATCACACAGCAGCAGCTAGGGCCTGAGTGACTCACAGTGGCTCCCAGGCCAAATCAGGCGGAGGGACAGCCAAGCCAGACACGGCTGTAGGGCTGTGGGGTTGCAAAGGGGTCAAGGGGTCTGCTTTGGTCTGTTACAGGAAAACCTCAACTCCAAAGTACCCAGCTCAGCAAATCAAAAGAGCAGATCCCTTCTTGGGTGGTTCAGCTTAGAATGGCATGGCAGAGCCGCAGAAAGAAAACAAGAGATGGCAAGCAAACCCTGCAACCTCACAGGGAGAGTGAGGTCCCTCTGGGACGGAGGCTGACAGGTCAGGGGGCTTCAACCCCTTCCCTTGGGAACGAGCATGTGGCATTGGGGGAGGTGCACACAGACATGTATGTATAGGCCCAGCAAACATCCACTCAGCAGCTTCCCCAGGGAAACCCAGCTCCATGCAAGGTGCCCGGTGACCAGAAGTCCGACTCTCACGTATCTGGTGCACACCCCCTATAATACTTTTATAGAGTTCCTTGGGAAACACCAGGGTCAGAAGGTTTTACCGAATGGCAAGAGGCCACTGAGATGGCTCAGAGGATAGAGGCCACTAAACCTGGGCATCTGAGTTCCATCCCCAGGACCCACCTGATGGAAGGAGAGAAATGACTCCTACAAGCTGTCTTCCGGCCTCCACATGTCCACCCTGGTACATGTGTGCTCTACCACATAAATAACAAATAAATGTAATGGTTTAAAAGTAAGGTAGGTTCCCCAGACCCACCCCACCTCAGGAAATAACGTTCCACAGCAAGGGCTCTCAGTTGAGCCCCCTGTCAATCTCAGGGATGTGCCTTCTCAAAACATTTACAGCCAGGCCAGACCCCTGCGCACAGCACCGACTCTGAGCTAGCTGTCTTTGGACAGGTTTGAAAAAAAGCCAAACCAGATCCAAGGCCCATCCTGGTAAGCAACGTGGCAACTACCCTCCAGGATGTCTGTTTGAGTCCCATCACTGGGCCCCAAGACACCCATGTTCCTGACAGAACTCTTCAGCCTGAAGCTGGTGAATGGGTCTCGTATCGACTTTGGTCCTGGAAACATGCTATGGAACAAAATTAGTCTCCCAGGAGACCTGTAGCCAACAGCATTCCCATACCAGCTCTCACAGGGTCTCCTCTTACACCTAAAACCCTCTCTGCTGCCACCAAAGCCCAAGGAATAACATCCAGGGCTACAGACTGCTGCAGTTGAGGCCTATCTGCCTCCCCAGCTGCCCCATACCAGGCCACTTCACCACCAAACTGGCTTCCTCTCTCATCCCTCCCAGCCTGGCCCTGCCCATCGCTGGGTTCTACCCTCCCCCAGGCCATACCTTCTCTTGGCTCCCCTTCTCAGCCTCTCCCTCCCATGTGAACACACTCACATGTCTATGTACTATATACATAGTCACACAAATAATATAGTACCAGTTATTATGCAGACAGGACACGCTTGAGTATTTGGGTGTACCCCAAAAAGCCAGACTTTGTTCAAGCCGTGTCCAGGTACAAAATGACCATAATGAAAAATGTGACCTAAGGGGCCAGGTGAGGACACTGCCAGGAAGGAGGAGGCACTGATTGGGTCAGACAGTCCTTGGCTAGAGCCGATGCAGGCACTCTCTAGAACAAGGTGGGCTGCAGGCTCTGGAAGCAGTCGGTTATGCCAGAGAAATATTCAGAACCTGTACTGCAGGGAACTCAGTGAAAGTCTTTACCTCCAGGGCTCTCACAGGCTTCACAAAACCATCAACAGAAGCACCATCTCCTAACTGCCCAAGGCAAGAAGAACCCCTCATTTTTAATAAGGACAAGTTATAAGTGGCCTAAGCTGCATCCTCCAATAGACCAATGTTCTAATCTAGGACTAGCCTACAAAGCAGATGATTTTAACATAGTTGGAAGTCCAAGACTCAAATTTTCTCAGTTTAAAAAAAAAAAAAAAAAGGCAGAGCCAACAGCAGCCACAGGGCTGCCTCAGGCCACTCTCCCAGCTTAACATCGGGTAGGTGCTGACAAGGAGTTGGGGGGAGGGGGGCTGCTTCCCTCCATATGGGATCAGAGGCGAGACAAAAGGTACCTTCATGTTACCAAAGAGCCAGAAACAGTTTACAATAAAAACAGTTTACAGCAGGCTTTCTCGGCTTAAGCGGGGTATCTGCTTGGCCAGACAGCAACCTTCTCTGAACTGAGCCAGCCTTCTGCTCCACTGGACTGTTGAAAAAAGTTCCTTGGGCTGGCAAGGTGGCATTTGTTGCCAAGCCTCATGACTTGAGCTGGATCCCAGGACCCACGTGGTAGAAGGAGAGAGCTCTCTGTCTCTCTTTCCCCTTTCCCTCACATGTGTCTCACACACACACACACACACACACACACAGAGAGAGAGACAGACAGACAGACAGACAGACAGACACAATTCCACCTGTGTATTAAGTACAGAGAAGGCAGAATGGTGCACAGGAACCTGCATAGTGTACAGATTAGGATACAGGGATGATTGGAATCACATGTGTGTCTGTCTGTCTGTCTGTCTGTCTGCATGCATGTGGCGATGAGAATTTGCTATCAGGTGTCTTCTTTCACCAGCTTCTTCTCCACCTTATGTTTTTAGACAGTATCTCTCATTGAGCCTGGAGCTCTCCCATTGGCTAGGCTGAGGCCAGTCCTCTTGTCTCTGCCCTCTCTGCCCTCTAGCTGTGAGGTTACAGGCATGCACCATCACACCTGGCTTCTCACGTGGATGCAGGGGATCCAAATTCAGGCCTCTCCACTTGAATAGCAGGCTCTTTACCCACTGAATCATGTCTCTAGCCCTAAATTATTTTAAAACTCAATTGGGCAGCTCTCAAACATGAACTCTGTAGATGTCAGGGTCGGTGTCTCGATGTCCAAAGGTTCCATGCCCCTGCAGCAGGTCACCGGAACCCTGCCTGTCTCGCCCAGGTGCCTTCTTCAGCTTGTCTGTTCCCAATGGAAAGCAAGAGGAATTAAAGACTCCCACATGGAGACAGCGTCACCCCTTCCTTGGCGGCTGCACACTTCTGTGTCCCTCCTCCCCATCTGGGGTGACTCACCCCTCAGATGTATAATGAATCAGGCACTTGCTCATTAATAAAAAATGACAAGCTATCGTCTTCATTGAAATCTGCCGAGCGAGCGCCTGCAGATACATCCCTGCTCAGCTCTGCAGTTCCCCCTTGGTCAGGTGGTAATGAATCCAGGAGAAGAGCCAGAGAGCGCAAAGCCCAGTGCTTACTGAGCAGGTGGGAAGCCACCTTTCCTCAGCGGGTGGCCCCTGGCCTGCAGGTCTAGCAGAGAGAGAGGCCTTTTTCATCTGTTTTAACAAAGGAGCTTGGCTCAGCAGGCCTAGGCCTGGGGAGGTCAGGAAGGCAGGAGGAAGGTCCCAGCTTTGAGAAACTCATTCTTGCTGTGACAGTCAGCCAGCGAGAACCACTACGTCCAAACACCCAAGGAGGGCCAAGCGCAGACTAGACTCACTTCAGTATTTCCTTTTTGTTTGAAAGAATGAGCAAAGGCGGCTGAGGAGATGGTGGATAAATCGCTTGCCCTGCCATGAAAGTATAAGGACCAGAATTCGGATCCCAAGAACCAAAGTAAGCCAGATGTGATATTGCACATCTGTTTCCCAGTGTTCCTAAAGCAGGATGGGAAGCAGAAACAAGAGAGCCCACAGAAGCCACTGTGCTGGCATCCACAGCCATGGACAAGAGACCCGGTCTCTTGGACACCAGAGGCTGCCCTCTGACTTCTACACGTGAGAGGCCAGCCTTAAGACCTATCTTCTGCTCACCAGTACCTGGGGAAGGAAGGCCTGGCCAATAGCAATGTCCCAACAGGCACCTCCACGGAGCCACAAGGAGCCTGTCAGGTTTCACCCAACAGACACTGCACTGCCTTGCCCAACTTGTTCAGTACCGCATTGCAAGAGGACAGACAGCCCTTGATGGACTTTCGGCGTTTCCCTCTGCCTTTCTGGACTCTTGTAAATGGATATGGAGGCCTCCCTAATGGAGAAGCCCTAACCTTGTGATTGCACAATAACGGACACTTGTGATAAGACTTGCTCCTTTAAAGGTCTGGTGGTAATGCCTCAGTCTCATCAACACGCTCTTTGATCTAGTCCATCACCACCCTCGCAGTTGTCCGCAGGTGTTGCAGAGGAAGCCGTGGTGCGCTACCTGAGCGTCTCAATCTCATGGGCAGTAGGCTAACTCCTAGCACAGGTGAAGAAGGGTGACCCGGGTAGCTGAGCCAGGCTCATTCCCACCTCATTAAGTCCATCTGTGCTGCCCCACAGCCTTTTACAGCTCCCTATTGCCAGGGAAGCCAGGACCAGGCTGCCCTAATAAGCCCTGCTTACGTAGTGCTATTCCACACAGGGGGCTTCTTCAGTAGTCCCTGAGGGTAGCCAAGCCACTTTGGCTACTGATGAAGACTGACTCTCAAGATGCTAATAGCCTAGGGCAGTGGTCCTCAACCTTCCTAATGCTGCAGCCCTTTAATACAGTCCCTCATGGTGTGGTGACCCACCAACCATAAAATTATTTCATTGCTACTTTGTAACTTTTCTACTGTTATGAATCGTAACGTAAACATCTGGTATGCAGGATATCTGATACACGACACGACCCCAAGGGGGTCACAGCCCAGAGAGCAAGAACCACTGTTCTAGTGACTCTTGGAGCTTCTGAAATGGGGACTGGGAGCCAGCTTGAGTGCAGGCAGCTTTGGAGCCTGGATTGAGCTTATTTCAGAAGTGACAATGACACAGAGAAAGGGCATCTGGAGATGCAGAGGAAAGGCCCCGTGTTAGGTACATTAGGAACTGGTGGACCAACAGGAACAGACAAGATGGGGCAAAGAGTATCTCTGCGAGTTCGGTACTATTTGCATGAGTGGTACAAAGGCGAAACACTTGAAATTACTTTTAAGTTTACTCTTGTTTATGTTCACTGTTTGATGGGATGGGCATGTGACATGCACCGTGGAGGTCACAGGACAGGTCTTTGGAGTTTTCTTTCTAACCTTCAGGTGGTTCTGGGAACAGAACTCAGGCCATTGCCTTACTGGATGTGTTTTTCCTGCTGTGATGTGTTGTCTCCGTTTTCCCTGCTGAGCCATGTGGCTGGTCCAGCTCTTATTAAACACAAGGTCTCATCTCATAGTCCTGGCTGACCTGGACTACATGGCCTCAAACATTCAGCAATCCCCTTCTCCTGCCTCACCGCCCAAGTGCTTGGATGACAGATAAGTGCTTTACTAAAGGGAGTTTTATCACAGTTATTTATTTGGAAGGGGTATGAATGCCATGGAGGAATACGGAGGTCAGAGGACACTTGCAGGTTCCCTCCTCCTACCATATGGATCCTGGGACCCTCATTCAGGTGCTTGGGCTTGGCACCAAGTGCCTTTACCTAAAAAGCCAGCTCCTAAAACTTTCTAGTGACAGAGGAGGACTCACCTGTAGGTGGGAGCACTGTAAGGCTGAGCTGTACTCATTCAACACAGCTTTCTTGTTTTGGAATCCCTTCTGCAAGGGAAAGAGCCAGTGTGGATACCTTTGATGTCACAAGACAGAAATGAAGCAGTAGGCAGATCTCAATGCAGAGCCCCAGCCTGAGCCAAAGCCCCTGCCATCACTCGCCCCTACTTGGGCATTTGGGAAATTCTGTGGTCAAGTTCCAGACAAGACTAACCAGAAGCCGAGCCCTGGACAGTTTCCTTCAGAAGACTACCTCAGAAAGTCCTGAGCTGGGAAGTAGCTCAGTGTGTCGTGTCTGCCTAAGTTCAGCCTTAGAAACCGGGCATAATCACGCATGCTTGTATTCTCAACACTGAAAGGCTTGGGGGAGGAGGATCAGAAGTTCGTGCTTAGTTAAGTAAAGAATTTGGAGCCAGCCTTGGCTACATGAGACAATAATCTTGTTAATGAATATAATTCTACCACTTGGGAAGTAGAATCAAGAGAATGAGAAGTTCAAGGTCATCCTTGGCTACATTTTGAGTCCACTCTAGGCTCTAAGACACAATGAGAGGAGGGGAGTAGGAGGGAAGAAGGGGAGACGAGAGGAGAAGAGAGGAGGTGGGGGAAGGAAGAGGAGAGGAGAAGATAAAATCTTAGTGATGTGCCTTAGCCAGGATTTCTCAGGTGCAGAGAGGCATGCCCAGCCCCGGGGGGCTTCCAGAAGGCCTGGTTTAGGGTTAGGCCCCTGGCCAGGGCAAGCACACCACGGTCCTGCCGAAGTCTGGTTGGCTCAGGCAGGAGACAGCACATTGCAAAACCTGGGCCCCAGGGGTGGAGTCTGCCCTAGATTAAGAAACACTTTCCAAATGAGATAATTATTTAATAGGTAATAAACGCAGTTGGGGAGATGGCAGTGAGAATTCAGTTGACTAAATGCCTGTGGCCCCTAGCACCGTGCACACTCCCTGGATTCCACCCTGCTGTTGCCCACCTCCTGGTAACTCCTTGTGCTCAGCTGACTGTCACAAGCCTTGTGTACTAAAATCAAGCTACCTGGTCACTAGGCTACAGAACCAAGCCAATAGGGCCACAGCAAGGCACCTAGCACGCTGCCTACCTGTAACTCAATAGCTTGTCTTTTATGTTGTCTTTTCCTGGGGACGTGGGGCCCAGTGACCCATGAGGTGAGCTATGGGAGAACGGGAGCCAGAAACCAGAAGAATTTTTTTGCTGCTCACCTGCTTGATCCTGGCTTGGGTGACCTTGGCCTCAGCAAGAATTGTGTGGCTCTGCTGAGTTCTCCTAAACACGGTGGCCCTGATGCACCTTCACACCAATGGGTATGAGCAGAGGGGAGGGGAGACCATCAAGTACTGACCAACCGCACGCCAGGTACCACAGGAGCATCCACCAGGGCACTGCACCGTGCAGAGAGGTTTGTGTGCTGTTTCATGACCAACAGAGGCACCGAGGTTCAGGTCAGGTGATTGTTCCCAACCCACACAGATGGCATCAGCCCCAGGAGTCAATCCTACCCTTGCTTGGCTGTATCACATGCACCCCTGTTTTCCCCACCGTAGACTCATGTCAGACATTCACTACTAACTTTTCCACTGACCGGAGAAAGATGTCCGGAGTGACTTCTTCAAGTCAAGCTTTCAGAAAGACATGGGGAGTTAGAAGCAGCTGTGATCACAGTAAACGAGCTCTCAGTCTTAGGTGGGTCACAACGAGGGACAAGAAGAATCACAAGAAAGTAGTCTGAAGGGCTAGGAGCCAGTATCAGCGTGTGTGTGTGTGTGTGTGTGTACACATGTGTGTGTGCGAGAAAGACAGGGAGGGAGAGGGGAAGAGAACAGAGATCAGAAAAAAATGAGTAGATGTCAGGCATGGTGGCCCTCACCTGCAATCCTAGCATTCAGGGAAAGAGCAAGGGAAGGAAGGAGGGGTGGCCAGCATGCTAGAAACTACCCTGCAATACAACCTGGATGAAAATGGCAATAACAAAGAAGGTCGTTAACAACAACAACAACAAAATGCATTAGATCAGTGAGTGGGTGGGTAGATGAGCGGGTGGAAGGGTTGGTGAGTGGATGGATTGAAAATGGGCAAATGTGTGTGTGGGTCAGAGGATGGTTGGAAAAATGGGTAGATGGGTGAGTGGGTGGATGGATGGATCAGTGGGTGGTAAAAGGATGGAGAAATGGTGGATTAGTGGATGAGTGGGCAGGTGAGTATGGGGGAGCTGATGGGTAAATGAGTAAGGAGATGGGTGTATGTGTGATGGATGACTGGCTGAGTGTAGATAGACAGACAGACAGATAGACAGACAGATAGACAGACAGAGCTTTGTACCTATGATGGATGACTGGCTGGGTGTGGATAGACAGACAGACAGATAGACAGAACTCTCTAGTGTAGCATCATCCTTGTATCTCTACCTTGTTCCCACCTCAGCCCTCTTTCCTCTTGCATAGCCCTTTCACCTAAGGCCTCCCTGGTCTCCTGTAGGAGCACTGAGAGGAGGGAAAATGGCTTGGAAGACGCTGGTCCACAGTGTCTTCACACTGGAGTATGCCATGGAATCCCCCTGGGCTCTAGACTGGCAGAGTTGGGGCCTAGAAGGATAACTTGTGGTTCTGGCTTTTCCAGGCCCCCAGCCTACGCCGTTATTAGCCCTGCCTGTTCAGGCAGCACTTACCTTGATAGAAATCAAAGGGCCTCTGGGCCCAGTTCTATCAGAGCATGCCTGCTCCCTCCAGGCCTGAGTGTGAGCCAAATGCACCCACAATCCATCAGTGGTCCATGCACTTGCATTTCAGTTTCCCACTAGAAAGCAGGGTGATCTTGAAGCGGGATTGGGGTTGGGAGTGTCAGGCAGGTGCTTAGGACACGTGCTCAGAAGGGCAATCCATAGGACTCTGGATTCCTGAGGGTTCTGGGGGCTCTAGAGATGTCACGGGCATCTGAGCTTGTTCCTTGACACAAGTACATGGTCCTAGGCCAATCTGGGCCCAGCCCCATCGACAGGCATGTGAAAGCTGGAACATGGATGGACTACAGTAGAAAGCAGCCCACAGCTCCAGCCTCCATCATGATCTCTCTATGTAAGCTGTACTGCCTACCCCAAGAAGCTTTCAGCCCAACCTATCCTCCAGCCTGGGCCCCTGCATATGAGCTCTGGTTGGATCTCCAGTGGAGAGTGAGTTAAGAGCATTCCAGGCTTTGACTGCAGGAAGCCCACAGGCCACAGGGAACAAGATGGTTAAAGACCTCCAGCGCCTCTGGCGGGTCCGCAAAGCAGCAAAGAAGTCAGGAAGGACACGGGCTCTGGGGTGAGTGGCCTAGGTCAAGCTCCAGTGACACCAGCCTGCACAGGTAGCATGCCTCTCTGAGCCTTGATCTGCCCCCTCTCCCAATCCCTTCAGACAGGTCTCCAGGTTAAGTATCCCAGGGTAGCCTAGAAGTCACTACTACAAAGCCCAGGGTGACCTTGAACTGATTCTTTTGTCTCCTGAGTGCTAGAATTTCCACATGCACCACTGTACCTGGTTTATATGCAATGCTGTGAATCAAACCCAAGGCATCATTCATTCTCAATGGGCACTACCCACTGAGCTACACTCCCCGCCTCTTGACATCCCCTTTGCAAGCAGGCAAGCACAATGGCCATGCTATTAGCAAACGGCCGGGAGAAACCTCAGCTGCCTGGCTCAAAGCAGGCACTATGCAAGTGGTATCTGCCAGCGTTTAAACAATACACTTGCCTTTCCTGAACACATTTTAGGTCCTGCATGTGCCTTAACGAGTGGTTCAGACAGTAGCTGAGGACAGCCATCTAGGGGCAGACAGCCATGGCGAGGGTAATGATTCTTCAGCTCGGTATCAGTGGAACCTGAAGGTGGTCATATAACCTCTCTAGCTTCCCTTTTCCAATCTGTCCAGTGAGGCACCATGGGATTGTTTTCTAGACCTACCAGAAAGATAGACGAAAGACCAACTTCCATTATTCCTTTGGTTTTTTTGAGGCAGGGTTTCATGTAGATTAAGGTGGTCTCAAACTCCCTATATAGACCTTGAACCCCTGATCCTCCTGCCTCTACTTTCTCAGTGAGGGGATAAGACGCATAGGCTACCACACCAGGTTTATGTGGTGTTGGGGTGGAATACTCCAGGGGGTTTGTGCATGCTGGGAGATCACTCTATCACTTAGCTGCATCCCCCTCATCACTTCTCCCAGTTTTCCTACCATTTCCACATCTAGGAGACTCCACACCTTCCCTGCCTGCTGCCTTTATGTGCACACACAGCTGCCCCCATGAATGAATAATGTAATTTTACAAAGAGAAAGAGAGAGAGACCAAGAGTTTCATAGTGATACCCTGTTTCAAAAAGAAAAGAAACAGGAAAAAAAAACCAAGCAAGCAATGCACAGCCTCTGGCACCTCCAGGATCAGCCCACAGCTGAGAGGCCTTCACTCTTCTAAGAGAACCATCTACACTGCATCTTCCCTGTTAGAGCATCCCTGGGCACCTTTACGCTGTCAGTCACTCCAGTGAGAGCTGTCAGCTTTTCTGGTGAGCTGGCATACCTTGTAGGTTGTGTGTCTCTGCTCGTCGGCTGGGTTACCAAAGATTCTGGCATGGATGGCCTCTCAGATGATATTTGAGGGACTGTAGGTCTTCCCCAGATGGCCTCATGGGGATCTTGTTCTGTGTGAGTGAGCAGCATTGCTCCACCCAGCTTATGAAACAATCTGGCCCCAAGCTAGCCCTGCCTGGCCCACACTCTCCCCACTGAATCTCAGGCTTTTCTCAACTGGTCAAGGACCAACAATGTCAAGCAGTATCAGCAGCATCTAAAGTTGGCAGAAAACACAAACTTGCCTGGTCCTGGTCCTGGTCCTGAGTCAGGATGCAGCACAAGCCTTGTGTTCACTAAGCCTTGGGTTGGGATGAAAGCTGGATCGGGAAAGCACTTGCCATGTGTACTAGCTTCCTTCATGCTCCTGTGATAAAACATCCTGACCAAAAGCAACTAAGCTTACAATTCCAGGTTCCAGTCTGTCACTGCAGGAAATCAAGGGAGCGAGTCATAGCCCATCCACAGTGAAGAGCAGAGCGAAACCAATACACGCATGCTGCCTGCTTACTACTCAGTCAGCCCTCTCTGCTCTTACACAGTACGAGGCCCCTAAACAGGGAATGGTACCGCCCACAATTGGCTGGGTCTTCTTACATCAATTAGCAAGCAAGATAATCCCCCACAGACATGCCCATAGGCTAACATGTTCTAGAGAATTGCTCAACTGAAACCCTCCAGTTAAAACTAAACAGCACACCCTAAAGCATGAGGCTTTGTCTTTTGATCCCCAGAACCCATGCAAAAAAATCAGACATGGTGGTGCACATTTTTAATCCCTAGTGGAGACAGATACCTGTGGCTTGCTAACCATCCACACTAGCATAATAAAGGAGCTCTGGGTCCAGTGAAAGATACTAGCTTGAAAATCAAGGTGAAAAGTAACCAAGGAAGACACCCAGTTTGGCCTCCACATGCAACTCAGGGTTTAACTTAGCTTACAATTCCAGGTTCCAGTCCATCACTGCAGGAAATCAAGGGAGCTGGTCATAGCCCATCCACAGTCAAGAGCAGAGTGAAACCAATACACACCAAGAGCCAGAGCGGGATGGAGACATGGAGTTGTCCTTCTGAGATCTCACCTCTTCTTCTCTGTCTTTCCCAGGTCTTAGTCACTGCAGCCAGAAAGCATTCATTTTCCATGCTCATGTCTCCAGGATCTGGCCTGGTCAGGTTGCCCTGCTCTTGGTAGCCTGAGCTCACTCTCATGCTTTCTAACCAGCATCTTTTTAGCCCCAGCCAGTCCCCGTTTCCACTTGGGGAAGCCTGTACCAAGCACCTCTGAGAGCTGGCATTAGACCTGCACAGTCTTTGCTAAGAGTAGCTTGCCCAAGGACACATGACACTACCCGTGTCCCTGTGTTTCTTCCCTTGGCAGTTTCACAGACTCTACCATCATATCATCTTTTCTAATTCCCTTCACCCCCAAGAAAGTAGTGGGCAGGATATAGACCATCATTGCCTCCAAGAGCTAGGACAACCTCCAGGACATAGGGCACAATGAGTGAATGCTGACTGGCTGTTCAGTTAATGGAAGATGGTCCTGTTGACCTATCAAGGCATAGAGAACACTTAGAACTGGTAACAACTCAAACTCACGGGGGTATCTACAGTTTAAATCAGAGGTATTTGGTGGCTATAATGGTGTCACTGGTATTCCAAGCCAAAGGAATGTGCACATATAGTGGAGTTCTAGGCTTTGCCTCCAAATGGGCTGAGGAGGCAAAAGAGGTACCTGTGGGCAGAGAAGCCTTGCTCAAGCCAGTGGCAGGAAGACCTGCCTGCTCTGTCCAAGCGTGGACAGCTTGCTGCTGGCCCTGGTTCTGAGTGGTACCTCATAAGCACTCATCCCTCCGTCCTGCCTAAGTCTGCTGGTCTCACAAGTGTCATGGGAGTCTGAGGACCTGAGGAGGAGGTTGTACATGTACCAGCACCTTTTCTAGTCTGACTTGGCCTCACCCTGGTTCGATCTCACCAAGAAGACTTAGGAGGCAAGGAGTCCAGCTTTCAAGTATCTCTGTGATTTTCCAAGGTCTGAACAGAAATTCTCCAAGCTCCAGTTCCTCCTTCTCTCTGGACTCCCTACAGAAACCCAAGCTCAGGACCTGCCTCCAAGTTCCCTCTATGCAGCAGATTCCCTCAAGGCTCCAAGACAATTGCACTCTAAGCCCAAGCCTTGCAAACAGTCTCACAGAATGGACCCAATCCCTCTAGGCCTCAGCTACTCCCCTGAGCAGGGAGTTAAAAGTTTCCATCCCCTGTAGATATCTTGCCACAGTTGGATCACCTTTACTGACCACAGTACTTTCCTAAGATGTGACCATAGTGGATGGCCCCTCCCCCTCCGACTGGACAAGCTTGGTGACTCTAGAATTCCCGATTACCCTCATAGCATTTCTGTTGCTGTGATAGGATGTCCTTACAAAAAAACAACCTAGGGGAGATAGGGTTCATTTTAGCTCAAAACTCCCAAGTTATAGTCCACCCAGGCAGCAAACGGATAAGGTGGCTAGCCAAATCTGCTTCAGTCAGGAGTGGAGAGAAAGGCAGGCATGCACATCTACCGCTCAGCTCATCTCTCTAGTCATACAATTTAGGACCCAAACTCAGAGTGGTGCCACCCACAGGGGGCTGGGTCTTCTCACATCGGTTACCACAACCAGGATGACACGCACAGAGGCCAAGTGGATCCAGACAATCCCCAACTAAGGCTCTCTTCAAAGTATTGATTTTATATTGTGTCAAGGTGCCAGGTAAAATACCACACTTCCTCAGAAAACCTCCGTGCCAGCCCATGAGGCTTCCACACTTCAGCAGTGTTCCTGACAGCTCTCCCACACCTGGCTCTGTTAGTTCCCCTCCACACACCTTTCACTAAAAACACATCCACTGTGAGCATCAGGTCAATACAGATGATTATTCTGAAAGCAGAGACAGCAGTGGTATAGTCCAGTGTCCAATGTCCAGCTGGTACTTTGCTGTCCTCCCCTTGCTTGGGGACCCTATACAGGCCTTTTCCTTCACCGTGGGTCATAAGATGGAACAGACAAGACGACAGATTTCAAGGGCAGTTGTCAGATCTAAGTCACAGTCTTCGAGACATCTCAGCACCAACAGTGCCTATGCACCCCTAGGCTCTGGAGAAGGTTCATCTGGTCGTTCAAATATAAAATAAATAAAACCTAAGAAAGCAAAAGAACAGCATTGAGTACTCTCACTTGAGAGGCCATCCAACAGTCTGGCCCGGCTGAGCTTCCTGAAGATGGCTGTGGTGCCAAGAACACCAGGAGCCAGTTAAACCTCAGAGCCCTCAGGTGTTCTCAAGACCACTCCAATAAGTGCTTCCTCACCCACGTCTCTGAAGTGCGTGGTCCGGGGGCAGGCATGTACAATCATGCGCATGTGTGGAGTCTGCCCATGCAAAGGAGGATGTGCATGCCCAGGTCTGAGTTTGACATACACCATCTTCCCCAATCACCTTACTTTTGAGACAAGGTCTCAAGTTGAACCTGGAGTCCATAGACTGGGCATGACTGACCAGGAACTGCCTGGAATCCTCCAGTCTCTACCTCTTCAGGTCTGGGACTCCAGAGAAGCCCTGCTAAGCCCGCTGTGCTGTCTGTAGGGCTGCTACAGATTCAAACTCGGGTCCTTGTGCTTGCTCAGCAAGCCCTTCACTGATGGAGCCTTCAGCCCAGCCCCCAACAAGTGGTTGCAAACTAGGGCTTTTCAAGTTGCTTCCTTTGAATTTTCGTAATGTTTTTGGGCTTTAAAAATAAATCTTATCCATCCCACATATGATTTAAAAGAAATCAAACAGCACAGCAGGATTTATAAATGAAAGCAATAGTCCCTCCCCAGCACCCTCAAGGCAACCACTTCTTACAGATTTCCCCGCACTTAATTCCTCCCGCAGCATCTGATCTGTGTAAGGAATACTGTTTAATAGCTTTATGTTTTCCTTCTTGAGCTCGACATTGTCCTGGCTCCTCCCTGCATCCCACACTTACAGGATTACAGCTGGTGCTTTCCCCAAGCTAGCCCTGGACTCCCTCACATCTGGTGGTCTTTGTACTGTCTGGAGGTTAGGCCTGGTCACCGTCCCCTACCCCAAGTTCTCCAGGCTGGGATACTGCTCCCTTGTAATGTGTGTGCACCTCCCCCCCCCCCGTGTGTGTGTGTGTGTGTGTGTGTGTGTGTGTGTAGATCAAAGGCTGGCCTTGAGTGTCTTTCTCTATCAATCTCCATCCTATTTTCTGAGGCAGGGTTACTCACCGAATTTGTTGCTCATGAGTTTAGGAAGAGTGGTGGTGGGCGAGCCCCAAGGATCTTCCTGCCTCTGCCACTACAGTTCTGAGATTACAGGTATATGGTGCTGCCCTTGGCTTTTTATGTGAATTCTGAAGACCAAACTCAGGTCCCCAGCCCCAAGTCCACAGCCTGATCTGTCCAGTGCTACTTCCCAGCTGAGCCTTCCGCCCCTATAGACAACTTCTGTCTTCTGTTTGTTCTCCCTTCCTTTAGAAGTTTTTCAAAATATTGTTTTATTCTTGGTTATTGAAATTTCACAATTAAATTGCTTAAATCAGACTCTTTCGCTGTTCCTTTTAAAATCCTGGGTAGAGTCAGAGCTATTTCAATGCAGAGATTTTTATCATTCTGTTATGGTCAATTCTCTTGTAAAAATTCTTTCATAATCTTCTCCCGTCTGTTTTGTGTTTCAGTAACTCAGACTCCTATGAGTCACGGGATTCATGACTTGCTTTCAAGTTCTGCCTTTCCCAACACTCCTTTCAGATCTTCCTCTGTCTTTTTGTTCTTCTGCTGCAGGCTCTCCATGAAATCTCACCTTCCACTTGTTTAATGAGCTTTTAATTTCAATCATCATCCTTTTATTTAAAAGTTGTTGTTGTATACACTCTTACTTAGTAGCACCCTGTTCTTATTTCAGACACGTAATGCTTCTAGTATCTCCTGGGGGATATCAATGCTAATGATTTAATTTCCCTGTTGTTGTTTGGGTTTGTTTGTTTGTTTTGAGACAAAGCCACAGACAGCCCATTTGTCTGGGCTTCTCAGAGACCCCGATCTCCTTCTTTCTCCAACTCTTGCCAACAATCATGCTCTTCCTACTTTCGGGATATGAATAGTTGAGGGTCAGGTCATTCTGTGCCTGTGCTTTTGAGACTGGTTTGTTTCACTGTACACCCTTCATGTTGCAGTGTGGGGTCGCCTCATTTTTCGGGCTGAGTGATATTCCACTACTCAGTCACACGGTGGCCGCTGCTTATTCCCTCCCACATCGCTCATTCCACCTCAAAGTGATTGAGAACAACACCCGGCAGTCCTGTACTCCCATCACTGCTCTGACAAGGCAGATGGCCAATCAGCAGCTCAGAGGTGACACCCGGGCTCCCTCTTCCTTTCCTTCCTTCTCTCTTCCTGTCACTTGTTCCCAGGGTTACAGCACACTTATCTCCATTGGCACAGGTGGCCTTCTTGGCCAACGACTAGCTATTCTCCATAGGAACTTAAAGTCATCACCATTTGTAGCAGGAAAAGGCCAAAAAAGCAAGGAGATAACTTTCTCTGCCCATTCCCTCCCCAGCAGCTCTTGCTGCAAGATCCTTTTTCAGGACAGAACAAGAGATGGGAAACAGGTTCCAGTGTTCATGTTCTTGTCTGGATACTCTACCTCTACCCAAGGACTGAGAAAGGTGTGGCAGGGCAGATGACCCAAGTCCAGATCGTTGGAACCTATATAAAGCCAGATACGATAGCAGGTGTCTGCAATGCCAAATGGAACTTGGAGACAGGAGAATACCCATCAGTTTGTGAGCCAGCTTAGCCTGGCACACTCAGTTTTGAACAATAGTGTAGAATGACTAGTACCTGAGGTTGTCCTCTGACCTGAACATTCACACACACACACACACACACACACACACACACACACACACACATGAGGGAGGCATGGGAAAGAGCAGAGCCACTCAGGAGGCCAGCACTTCCTTACAGATAACCTACACAGCTACTGCGTCCTCCCTCTCTGGGTGCACATCTACAGGTCTAATGAGACAGAGAATGGTGCAACACAGTTCTGAACAGGGGAGTGTAGAGTCCAGGCTACTGGTAAAGCCCAGGCCAGAGCAGGGTTTCAGCTGGCCACACCCATTCTGTCCCATCCCACCCCATCCCAGGAGGTGAGAAAACCATTCTCGAGTTCAGGATCCAAAAGCATCCATAGCTCTGGCTCAGGTGTGCACAGCAGTCCAGCAAGCTCCGTCAAGATACAGCCTGTATTATCCATGCCTGCTCTTTCCTCCCCAGCTTCTGAGGGAGGCCGCCTTGGTAGAGCGGTCTGCTTGCTTGCTCCAAAGGGCTGCTCTGAGCACTGCCCCTGCATGAGCCTAAGCGCCTGCCATTAATAAAAGATAAACAAGAAGCGTTCACCATGGTGACATCTGCTACAACCCCCCCCCCCAAGCAGATCTCCCCCCTTTCTGGGCTTTGTAGCCCCATGTGGTAGGGAGGAGGACTTGGCAGAGACCCAGCTGTCTTCTAAGCCTCCATGAAGAGGCCCTGGCCTCAGCTGGATTAAATCAGCCACCTGGCTTAGAACAGGAACACACCACTGCCATTTCTTGCCCCCACGTGGCCCAGTAGGCACATCTGAGAGGCAGGGTCTCCCAGCTCACTCCCGGAGGGCCATCAGAGTGGTACAGGGCTTCCCACGCTGAGAGCCCATCAGCTTGTCATCACCCTCACTGGAATTCTTAGGGCTTGCCAGGCTCAGGAACTGCCAAGGCTCTGCCTCCCTCCTCTTACTGGATGCTGGGAGGGTACTCTGCCTCCTCCAGCTCTGGGCCCACCACCCTCTCCTTGGGTAGCCAGTGACCCATCTCTTCTTCCCAGTTCCCTGAATGGTCAGCTCTGCATATCTTCCTCAGAGCTGATCCCGGAGTTTGTATTCCTGTGTGTCCCTTCCTCCACAGACACATTAAAAATGACATTTTACAGGCTAAGGAGATAGCTCAGTGGGTATAGTGCTTGCTTTTCAAGAAGGAGGACCCGAGTCTGAGCCCCAGAAACCACATGGCGAAGCAGGTACAATAGTGTGGGGCTTAAACTCCCAAGAGCTGAGGGCTGTAGACAGGCAGCCCCTGGAACTCAATGGCAAAAGCCTAGGTGAGCATCAGGTCAGCAAGAGATGCTCCCTGGAGAAAGAGTGACAATGCCCAAGGAATGGCACAAAGTTGTCCTCTGGTCTCCATGCACAAGTGCACACATGTGCATGTACATCCACAACACATACACACACACACACACAGACTATAGTCTACAAAGGTGAGTGACAAGCTTCTGTGCTGGCTTCTCATTTGCTTCTGGGTAAGCCTACCGAGCCTAACAGTGCAGACACTGTTTTGCTTGCAGGATCCCCAGGGCCAGCCTGAGCCTGAGTGGCTGACTCAGCCAGGTGTGCACAAGACTGCCCCAGGAATGCCCTCTGTGCTCAGCAAACTGGATCAGCTAGCCACCTCCACCGGTCTTCCCATCTATGCTTAGAACAGTCAAAATCAAATTACCATCACCAGCCTACACATGCAGACCGGCAGGTAGGCTTGTGTGCATGTGCATGCGCATGTACATAACGCGCGCGCGCGCGCACACACACACACACACACACACACACACACACACACACACACACCTTCAGAGAAGCCAAAGCACCATGAGGAAACAGCAGGGCTACAGGGCTGGAGACCCTGTGTCTACCTGGATTCCTGGTGTATCTCTGACCATCTGGTCTCAGATAGTCTCCCTAAGCCTCTGATTTCCCCCGGTAACACAGAGAGGATTACAGAACCATGTCAGGGACCACACTGAATCACTCAGCCTGAACTCTAACAATAAGGAAAAATCCAGAAAACAACCTGTCACATGAGCTACGTAGTCCAAGGACTCTGCCTGGAACCTAACCAGCAAAGAATATCGAGGGTGAAGGATCTGCCACGGAAAGCAGACTGTACACCAGGGAAGATCTGCACACCCGTGAACCCACCCACTGGCCAGATTCCATCAGGAAACCAAGGCCCCAGAAAGTCAATAAAGGCCCTAAGTTCCCTAGTGACAGAATAGGCCAAACCAGAACAAACCTGAGGTGCCTGGATGCTATGCACATTGCTTTCTGGCTCTCCCAGGAGCCACCCCACCAGGCCCTGGCTACAGAAGACTTTGGGGATATCCGAAAAGGGGAGCAGGTAGTCTCCAGGGTCTCTAGTCAGGGCTTTGCCACTATACTTGGTAATGACACCTGGAAGCATGGAGCAGAGACTCTCTGAACCTCACTCACCAATAAACATAAAAAGGTGTGTGTGTGTGTGTCTGTGTGTGTGTAGGAGTGTAAAGGCCAAGGACAACTTGGGGTGTTGGTCCTCACCTAGTTTTTACAAGCAGGTTCCAATGGTCTGGGGCTCAGCTCACCAAGGAGGCTAGGCTAGCTGTCCATCAGGACCCAGGGATCTACTGTCTTCATTCCCCCTGGAGAAAGGACTACAAGCACGTGCCTCTTTGCTTGGCTTTTTTCTCATAGATTCTGGAAACCAGCTTGGGTCGTCCTAGCAAGCACTACAATGACTAACCTATCTCCTCAGACCCAGGAAATGAAGTTTATACCCAAGTGAGGCTAGAGTCGTTCATCCTTAAGCAGATTCAGCTTAAAGCCCTTAGTCAGCTAGAAGAAAAACTAGCAAACTAAAACTCAGAGCCACATCTGCCCCCTGCTTGCATTAATGTCACGCGGTCCTACTGGATCACCACATACTTTCTGTGTCACTCTCCATAGCAAGCAGCTATGGCTAAGACCCTGTGTGTGTGGCCTCGAAGGAGAAAGACCTGCCTATGGCCTTCTTCAGAGCAGGACACAGACTGCTGCTGTGGACACAGGGACTGTCCAGCACATGCTACCAAACCTGGGGCTAGACCAGAGGAGGCATCTCAATCTGTAAGGCAACTGCTAGATGACATGGTGACCTGAGTGTGGGTCCCCATCACCCCATCACCAATCAGGCCACAGTCCTAAAAACCACAGAAGTGGGTGGGGAATAAGGATGGGAACAGAAACAAGGGGATTTCTGGAGCCCCCTGGTCAGTGAGCCATTGACAAATGGGGAACCCCAAGTTCAAGTAAGAGATCCACACTCAAAAGGCAAGGTGCTGAATGACTGCATGCAGCACTGACCTTTGGATTCTACATGTGTGGACAAATCAACACACCTACATGAACACACAGATATAGTATATGCACAAAGAAACCAGGATGCTCTGGAGCACCAGAGAAGACCTTATGCCATGTGCTAAATAAAAAGGAAATGAGATTGGCCAGAAGAAGGAGAGGTCTGGCACAGACCACCCCCAACACCTCTCTAGTCAAAAGCCTTTGACAGTCTAAGATGATGCGAAAGTAACCTTCTTGTATGGAGCTGTAACCAGAAAGAGTATGAATGGGGGCTGGAGAGATGGCTCAGCGGTTTAGAGCACTGGCTGCTCTTCCAGAGATCCTGAGTTCAATTTCCAGCAACATGTGAGTCAACATGGTGGCTGTAATGGGACCTGATTCCTGCTTCTGGTGTGTGTGAAGACAGATCACTTATATACTTAAAAACGAAAAAATAAAATGTAAAAGGAAAATGAGTATGAGTAGCGGCTGTCCTCTAAAATTCTCTGGCAGAGCTGGGAAAGATGCGGTGTCTTCATCTGCCTCTCACCACTGTGGTTTGATTGTTATGGACTTAGGACTGGGGCTGAAAACCCTCTGGGCGCAATACTTACATCATTTACATTCTCTGTAAACCCATTGTCAGCTGAAAATCTAAGTTAAGCAGAAAACGCAAGAAGCCAGGGAGTTGGCTCAGTCAGTAAAGTGCTGGCCACCCAAATGTGAGACCCAAGTTCTACCCCTACATGTGAAAGCACCATGCATGGTGATACACGCTTGTAATCCTAATGCTGGAGAGACGGAGACAGTTGAATTCCTGGGGCCCAAGCAGCCTAGCCTAATCAATTAGTTCTAGGTCAACGAGACACCCTGTCTCAAAAATAAGATAGAGGCACTCTCTCCTATGAATGAATGGGTCAACTAAACTATCATGAGCAGCTGGTGTGGTCCATATACAACGATCCCTATTAAAACCTGCTGCCCTGGGCTTACTGCTCGACCGTGTGTCTAAGTTCCAAGGTGCCTGGATAGTTACGCCTGGAACAAGGACCTGGGCAGGAATCCAGGTGAGTGACCTTGGGCACGACACACCCAGCCTGAATCATAGGTGTCTGGAGGTTTCCAGAAGGACGAGAGGAACCAGGCTATCCAACAGTACAAAACTCAGTAAAAGATGGCTGCCAAGGCGCTGTTTATACATCCCTAAACACAAGCTGGACAAACAGGACTTTACCCAGATAAGAGTCCTAAGACACACAGCCACTTAGAAGATAACACCTTATCATGTTGAACCAAAATGGTTTCTTTTTCTTTGAGACACAGGATCTCCTACAGCACAGACTGGCCTTGAGGTCTTTGTGTGGCTAAGGATGCCCTTAAACTCCTGCCTCCACCTCCAGAGTGCAGAGGTAACACTTGAACCACCACATTCTATTTATGTAGTGCTGGGGGCTGAACCTAGACCTCAGCATGTGCTAGATAAGTGCTCTACCAACTAAGCTCCACTCCCCACCCCAAACGTGCCTCTCTTGGTACATTAGTGTGGTAGAATCTCCCCTTGACCCTAATTTAAGCATCTAACCAGATGTTCATGTGAATCAACAGACGGATCTCAGTTGTTTATGTTTCAAAATCTAGTAAAAACCCTTCTGTGCGAGACTGGTTTGAACAACTTAGTACGAGTCTCAGCATCCATCTTCCTGCAAACAACCTAACTTTGTTCTCTGCAGCCAAAATATTCCATGTAAGCCAAGTGCTCTTATCCAGTCCACTGTTGGACACCTATGCTGGTTCCGTAACATAGCTGTAGTGGTTTGTACTACAACAACAGGGTGTGCAAGTATTCCTTTAAGGTGTCCACGTGGAGTCCTTTGGGGAGATACCTGGAGCAGTATAGCGAGGTCATTTGGTAGACCTATTTTCAGTTTTTGAGAAATATCTCTCTTTTGTGATTTCTAGATTTTATATAGATACACAAAATCGTGTGTGTGTGTGTGTGTGTGTGTGTGTGTGTGTGTGTGTGTGTCTTAAGTTAGGCATTCTATCATTATGATAAGACACCATGGCCAAAAGCAGATGAGGAAGAGAGATTTAATTTGGTTTATAGTTACTAGGTCACACTCCATCACTGAGGGAAGTCGGGGCATGAATTCAAGACAGGATCGTGGAGGCAGGGGCTGATGGAGGAACATTGTTTACTGGCTTGCTCTCTATAGTTTCTTGTTCAGCCTACTTTCTTATACAATGCAGGGCCACTAGCCAGTGGGTAGCACTGCCCTTAGTAATCTGGGCCCTTCCTCGTCAAATATCAATGAAGAATATGCACTGCAGGCTTGCCAACAGGCCAGTCTGGTGGAGCATTTTCTCTATTGAGGTTCCCTTTTCTAAAATGACTCTAGCCTGGGTCAAGTTGACATAAACTAGCCAGTGTGACATATAAGATATAAAAGAATATGTGGAACCATCTATGGACAGAGGAGACAAATAGGATAAAGAAGGGTTAAGAAAGAGAGGGTAGGGGGTATGGTGGTTAATCTCAATTGTCAACTAATAACAGAGAAAACCATCTGAGTGATGCCCCAGCATGCCTGGGAGAGATTATTGTGGTTAATGAAGGAGAAGAATCCTGCCCACTGAGGGTGGCACCATTCCCTGGACTTTACAGAAAGCAGAAAGCTGACTGAGGCAAGGCTTTTGAATCTGGAATGCAATGTAAGCACCTGACCTAAGCTCCCACTACTGTGACTCCCCTACTCCCCTGCCAGATAGCCTATAACCTCAAACTGTGGGCCAAAATTAACCTCCTGCCTTAGTGATTTTTTCGGGTTATTTTCTTACAACAGGCAGAGAGGACAGGGGAAACTATACTTACTAGAACAAGATATACTTGTATGAACTTCTGTTTTAATGTTAGGGTCAACAAGATGACTTAGCAGGGAGAGGTGCTTACTCTGAGTCTGATCTCTGAGGCCCACAGAATTAAGGAGAGGAGACTCTTACAAGTTGTCCTCTGATCTTCACAATCATGCTGTAGCATACAGGTGTGCACGAGTACACATGTACCTGCGTACATGCATGCACGCAGGCATGAGCAAGTGTACACACACACACACACACAAACACACACACTTTTTAACACTTCTTTGAGTTGACTCCCAAACAACCTATAAATGGACCAATACATTTACTTCCTGTGTATTTGGTTAACAGACAGAGTCTCTGAAGTCTACCTAGTGTCATTCCTTCAGAGACTATACTGGAGGTCAGGTGTGGTAGCATATGCCTTATTTCCCAGCACTCAGGAGGCAGAGACAGGCAGACCACTGTAAGTTCAAGTCCAACCTGGTCTATATACAACCTGGTCAAGTACAACCAGGCAAGCCAGAGCTACATAGTGCCTAAAATTAAAAAGAAAAGGAAAGGAAGGAAGGAAGGAAGGAAGAGAAGAGAAGAGAAGAGAAGAGAAGAGAAGAGAAGAGAAGAGAAGAGAAGAGAAGAGAAGAGAAGAGAAGAGAAGGGAAGAGAAGAGAAGAGAAAAGTCAAAGACAGAAACTCCAGCTGTACATTTGTAGGTAAAGATAGTAGGCAAATTCCTAGGACTACAGGAGTGGTGGGCAAGAAGCCCAAAGGCCAAGGGCAGCCCTCACTAGCCAGGCAACCTTGGCCATGAAGTGCTGATTATCTCTGCAGCAAAGCTGGAGTTCCTCATGAGCTCTGCCCTGAGTTCTCCACATAAACTCTCTAATAGGTGAGTAACTCAGGCACAGGGTGCCTTCATACGGCACAGTATGGAAATGGCAGAACTCGGTAATCTAAACACTCATCAGAAAGGGGCCTTGTTAAATAAATTACATCCTGTCTGTATAACGGAATAGCAGTCAGCCATAAAAAGAATGAAGAAGCATTTCTTTCTGGTGTGGAACAATTTGCAAGATGCATTGACAGGGAAAGCGAGAGAGACGCCGACAATTGCATTAGGAAATATATATGTGTATATATGCATGTATGTATACAATTTATAGATAAGCACACACACATAAATATTGCAAAATTATGTATGGGTTACACGTGCACATCCAGAATATCTCACCACGGATGTGTGGTTAACAGGTAACACTGGTGCCTCTAGGGAGGGAAGCCAGTTGTCTGCTTGGGAGCTGAGCCTGGGAGGCAGGGCTCTCAGCCGGCAGCCTTTTGCCACTGTTGAATTCATTTTCTGCCATTGCAAACCTTCATTAAATAAGTAGCTTTGCATGTGTAGGGGAGGGGTGAGTGTGTCCACATGTGGACATGTAGTTCAGAAGCCAGAGGTTAGTCCCAGTGTTTTCCTCGGTCATCTCTACCTTGTTTGTGAGACAGCATCTCTCACTGAACCTGAAGCTCACTAGTTTAGCTGGACTGACTGGGCAGTCCTGCCACCTATCACTGCCTTCCATGTGCTGGAGTTACAGACATGTGCTGCGTGTGTTTGAGTTTTTACACAGGTTCTGGGAAAACTAACTCAGGTCCTCACACTTGTACAGGAAATGTTTTCTCAACCAAGCCATCTTCCCAGTCCCCAACAATCGCTCCCTACAGTTGAATGCCCTTTACCTAAAAGTGTCTGAGATAATGCTCTACACATTATGGGATTTGGACTGTTTTGAATTTTGGAATATTTGTATGTACACAGGTCTTGAGACTCAACCAAAGCATACGATTCAGATTCAACATATAGCCTATATGTTGAAGCCTTCAACTGTAGTGCTTGAAGCAAAGCCTCAGAATATATAATTCTTCATGGGTGGTGTCCTGTTCCTACTCAAAAAAGATTCATACTCTCCAGTATTTTGTATGAGGAATACTCTGTGTCAACTGAATAATGAGTCACGTAAGCTACTCTATTTAAAGGTTAGATAGCAGTGAAGAGATGTCTCTGTCAGTAGAGTGCTTAAGGACTGGAGTTCAAGTCTCAGAACCCATATAAAGAAGGTAGGTATGGCAGCCTATGTTTGTTATTCCAGAACTGGGGGGACAAAGACAGCTAGTCTCTGGGTCTCACTGGCCAGACATCTGGCCTACTTGTTGAGTTCCAGATCAAGAAGGTAGATGGTACCTAAGTGCAGCATGCAAGGTTGTATTCCGGCCTCCATACTCACGTGCACGCGCGCGCGCGCACACACACACACACACACACACACACACACACACACACGTACATACACATGCACATATATACAGACAATGAAATAAAATACCAAAATTAAAAAAATTAATAAGAAACCAAATACTCTATGCCAATACTTAGAGTTTTAAGACTGCAGCAGCAAACTCATGCACACAAATGTATACACATACACACCCCGCCCACACTTTCCAGACTGAATATGCCATGGACCACTCCCATGTGGGACTTATGTAATCTACCTGACCCCATGTTTGGGTCTGCACTGGGAGTGGAGTGCTGGGATGACCCTCTATCCTACATACACATAGCCGGGCCAGACTGAAGGAGACTAGTTTTCCTTTAACTTTCTAACACATGATACACCAAAATAATTAAAACAGTGCAGGCCAACTGAGGAGATGGAAAATCCAGGAAGGTTAAGAAGTCAGAGCCCATCGCTTCTCAGCCTTTTGGCTAAGATCAAGTGAAGAAGTCAGATCCCGACATGATCACTTACAACCGTAACCCCAGAACTAGAGAAGAGGAGCTAAAAGGAAAATGTCTCTAAGTTCCAGCCTAGCCCAGGAGACAAGTGGCTGTCTCTAAACAATACAAACAGAAATCCCTCAGATCCAGTTGGTGGAGTGCTCATCTAGCAAGCATGAGGCCCTGGGTTCCATCCCTTGCACTGCATAAATCAGGTACGGCCTATAACTTCAGCACTCAGGAGGTGGACCAGAAATTCAAGGGCATTTTCATCTACATAGTGAGTTTGAGATCACCTTAAACTGCAGGAGACCGGATACACACACACACACACACACACACACACACACACACAGAGAGAGAGAGAGAGAGAGAGAGAGAGAGAGAGAGAGAGAGAGAGAGAAGAGATGGTGTGTATGTATGTATGTATGTATACATATGTATATATATTATACATATATACATACATACACATACATGTATAAATCTCTGTACTAAGTAGGAAGGTGGGGGAGAGGGGACTGCCCTTGCAAAGGTGTCAGTTTATCCATAAGATAGTCATATGACCTGTAAGAAGGACACAGGTTAGACTAGCACTTCAGTGAGAAGGAGCCGGCCTCTGGTGACCTACACCTTTACTGAGGCTGTAAAAGCCTTGGTCCCCATCCTGCAGGCAAAGAGTGACTGAAGCATGGGTTTTAGATGAAGACAGAGGCTAAAGACTTCCTCCCCAGAACACCAACCACTTCATAGGACTTTGGCTTAAGAGTGGATAATAATTACCATTCTTCACCAAAACACGGGGTTCTATCTCTCTCTTATCCTCTACCTTTAATCTGCCTTGGGAGAGAAAAGAATGACTGTTCACTTATGGGGAGACTGAAAGCCTTCCAGACAGAAGATGTGGAACACCTGCCCAAACGTGCACAGGGTTAGTGAGTAAAGCGGCCACCTGTAGGTGGAAGACAGAGGGCCAGGGTCAGCAGGACACCCTGAGATGGAGCTGGTGTCTCAGGGGTCACAATAAGCCCCAGTGTCATGGAGGTGGGTGTGGGTGGGAGTGCATATGTGTCTGTGGGTGTTCACACACACACACATACCTGTGACGGTCAAAGGAGATATGGGGTGTCCTGGTCTATCCCTCTCCACCCTTGGAACAGGGTCTCTCACTGTCCTGTTGATTATTGTCAACTTGACACAGCTGGCGTTACCTGGGATAAGGAACCATGGTTGAGATGTTGCCTCCACCCGATTGCTTGTACACAGTCGATAGTGTGCATTTTCTTGGTTAATTCTATCTGCAGGGAAGCCCAGTCCACCCTGGGCAGTGTCACCCCTGGAACGGTGGTCCTGGGTGGTGTGAGAAAGCAGGTTGAGCAAGTGAGGAGGAGCAGGCCAGTAAGCAGCACTCCATCATCAGTTCCTGCTTCCAGGTTCCTGCCTTGAGTCCCTGCTCTGACTTCCTTTGGTAACGGAGTGTGACTTGAAGACTGTGAGAAGAAAGAAACCTTCTATTCCCCAAGTGACTCATGGTCGTGGTGTTTATCACAGCAACTGGCACCCGAACTAAGAGAGCCCAGAACGTCAGTGGCTGCTCTTCCATGCCCAGTAGCACTGGTGTACCATCAACGCTGTGATGTCTCTCCCTCTTCTTGGGAAATGGGTGGAGGTTAATGAGGTCCCTCCAGAAGGGTGGCAGTCACAGGTTTGGGCCTCACTGGGTAAAGAGTCAGACTGACAATCTCATCCCACCTTTAACACCAAGTCTCAGAAAGGATTTAAAACTGATCCCACATCTGTGCTGCCCCCAAAGATCTGGTAACCGGGCTTTTGAGATGCCTAAGTGGGTAAAGGTGCTTGCTGCCTAGTATACCCACCTGAGTTCGAGCCCCAGGACCCAAACCCTGCAAACTGTCCTCTGACCTCCACACCCACTCTATGGCATTTGAGTACATGCACACACACACACACACACACACACACACACACACACACACACACGTTTCATGCATACATACCAACAAATAAATAAGTGTGGGTGGGTTGGTTTTTTTATTGTTGTTGTTGGTTTTTATTTTTTTTTTTTAAACTTGAAACACCTGGCAAGCATCCCGAAGACCACTTTGGAAGGATCACTCAGGTCAGGCAAATTTCCTACAGCTAAATCTCTACTCATTACCCCAAATTACAAAGTACATGCAAGCGCACTCATGGGCAAGAGTCAGCAGAGAGCAGAAAGAGCCTATTGAGTCAGCTTTAAAAAGGATTAAAAGGGTCTAAGCGAAAAGTGATGGGTAACAGAGAGATGAGGTGAAGGGGTCTGACTCGGAGGGGGACATCACAGAAGGAGAAAGGCAAGAGAACAGACGAGAGGCATGATTCAAAGGGAGGAGGTAGTGGTTGGCAGGTACTTGGGATCCAAGACTTGTATGACTTATGAAAGAGCTGGAGGAAACTCCATGGCTCCTCACACTACAGATTACAAAACTCCGGCTCAATACCGGAGTGCTCAGAAAAATGTAGGTACTGTCCCCAGCTCCTTAAGGCACACGAAGCAGCCATCAATCAAGAAGCAGAAAGGGTATGTGAGAAATGACAAATATGGATATTGCAAATAAATTGCTGATAACAAATGAGACAAGAATGTATTCCTGGAGAGAGATGGAGTGAGCTGCAAACAACTCAAAAAGAAGTAGAAAGTGGAGCTGATCCCCAATCCCTCAAAAAGCAGAAAAAAGGGGGTGGGGGCAGGAAAAGGAAGCTGGGAAAAGGGGGTAGGGCAGGAAAAGGAAGCTGGGAAAAGGGGGTGGGGCAGGAAAAGGAAAAGGAATAGGAATGAAATAGAGGTGGGGAGAGAGAGGGAAGAGGAGAAGGAGGAAGGGGGAGTGAAAGAGAGGGAAGAGACACTAACTCTACCCAACTGATCTAGGCTGTAGCATGTTTACAGTTTGGATTTTACCAAACCCTGGAGGACTGGGTAATCCTGGGCATATGCAAACATGGAATCCAATCCTTACCATATACAAGTCTATCAACCTACATTTACCCAAAGATAATCATTAACACATACAAACATTTGCATATTGAAAGAGGAAAGTTTCTTGTGTATATTTGAGCATAGACTCTGTGTGTGTGTGTGTGTGCACGTACACACACATGTACTATTCTGCATGCTGTGCCACAATTTTTGAGAGTTCTTTACTTCTACCATGTGAACCCTGGCATCAAACTTAGGTCATCACACTTGGCAACAAGTGGACTTTGCCCAGTGAGCCACCTTGTTAGCCCCATATTACTAAAGCTGACCTCACCTATTTCTATCTTTTAAAATACAGTTGCTAGAACACTTTAATTAAACATGGCATGCATTCAATTTCTATTGGAGAGTCTATAGAACACAGAAAGATTCAAAAAGGAAATAGGACTTAAAATTGAGAAGGAAAGGAAAGGTTTTACCTTACAAGCAACATAATTGAACAAAATATCTATGAAATCAATGGAATTTTAATAGCCAGGTCTTCAGGAGCCATGCAAATATGGGATCAGTTTTAAAGCCTTTCTGAGGTTTGGTGTTAGAGATGGGGTGGAGTGAGATTGTCACTTTAACTCTTTGAAGCCTTGTTGGTGACTGGCAGGGGGCACATAAAACTACTAAATGCCAGCACTAAGAGATTTGGAACTGTGACTTTTAAACATATGCCATTTACAGGAGGAGCAACGATGGATGAGGGACAGGGGCTTAGTTCAGTTGGCAAAGTGCTTGCCATTCAAGCATGAGCACCCAGAGCTCTGCTTGGATCCCCAGGGACAGTGTCTGCCATTCCAGTGCTGTGCTAGGGAGGCAGAGACAGAAGGAGCCCTGAGCTTGCAGGCCAACCAAGCTCAGTCAAATCCTTCAGGTTCAGGGAGAGACGTTTTCTCAAAAATAAATCAGAGATCAATTTATGAAAACCCCCAATGTCAATTTCTGGCTTCTGCACTCTCTCTCTCTCTCTCTCTCTCTCTCTCTCTCTCACACACACACACACACACACACACACACACACACACACACACACACACACAAAGTCCACTAAGCCCAAAACTGATTTCACAACCTCCTGTCCTCAAAAGCTCCTTCTCTGTGGACGTGGGGGAGGCTCTCCATCCACGGCAACCACATGTGCAACAATAAACACTGGTGAGCAACTTAGGAAACCCAGTTTAGTCTTCTTCTGTGTGCTTGAAGTATTAAATATTTAAATTTATCCAGTCAAGTCTAACTGTGGATGAAGCATCCCTGTCTGCAGAGGTCTTCGTCCACAGATTCAAGTTCACAAGATCTACAGACTGAATAAATGTCTGGGAAAGACGCTTTCCATGAGGTGAAGATATGTCTGTCAGGAAAGTGCTTGTCATGAGAACCTGTGCTGGAATCATATAAAAGGATGGGTGTGCGGTGTGTCATAACAGTAGCACCAGGAAGGTGGGGGTAAAGAGATTCCTGGGACTCAATGACCAGTAAGGTCTAGTCTATTTGGTGAGAATTACACAGGACACCAGTGCCCACTGGTCATGTGTGCATGTATAGCCAGGTATACATACATGCACATACATTGACTACAATGATGATGATGATGATGATGGTGATGGTGGTGGTGGTGGTGGTGGTGGTGATGATGATAAGTTCCAAGTCAGGCTGACCTCTGGCTAGTAGCGTCTACTCCATATCCACTAAGCAGCTAGCTACCTGGGTATTTAAGGACTGCCCTCAGCTGCCTTTGGAAGGCCTGGCATTGACTTCCAGTTGAATTTTAAACTTTGGTTTGTGGATTCTTATGAAAGAGAATCTTAAATCCAAAGGCCAAGTGTCCCTAAATGGCCCGCCTGTGTTCCAGCTGCCAGGGAGGAGGTTTGGGGAGCTAAAGGGATATCTAGGCCCAGGACTCTTGGCACTTCTCAGCTCTGTTTGTTACCACAGGGGTGGGGCACAGTGGGAAGTGGCAGCACTCATCAGAGCGTGGAGGGGTCTGCTCATCCAAGGTTAGGGGTTGAAACTTCCAATCCACCCTCATATTAAGCTCTGTTTCTCTGGCTGGTCTAGGTGGGAAAGCAGGTCTCAGAAAGGGACAGTGACTTGTCTAAGGTCACACAGCCGAGGAACAGATATGGGAGGTATTCTCCGACTATGAATGCACAGAGCTGGCACGGGTGAGCCATTAGCACTTAAGGTCTTCTCTGGGCCTGGGGCTCCAGCCATGCTGCCTCTATAGATTTGGAACTCCATTCCAGGAGAGAGAGAGAGAGAGAGAGAGAGAGAGAGAGAGAGAGAGAGAGAGAGAGAGAGAGAGAAGAAGAAGAAGAAGAAGAAGAAGAAGAAGGAGGAGGAGGAGGAGGAGGAGGAGGAGGAGGAGGAGGGAAGGAGGGAGGGAGGGAGGGAGGGAGGGAGAGACCTCCTAGCCATGGAGGAACAAGAAGAAATGGAAAAAGGGGAAGTTCACAGGGACAGTGCGAACAGAGAGAGACAAAGGGGAAGGGGACTGTGGAGGTTTCAGGCGAGGCTGGGGGAGGAGGAGCCCCGCACCATGCAGGTTGGAAGGACAGAGCAGGTAGCCCGCTCACAGGGCTCCCAACCTCAATCTCCCTCATCAGCACTGTGCACACACCATGACATCACCATTCCAGGGAAACAAGCCTGTGCAGTGTCCCCAACCAGCACATCCAAGGGTGACAGAAGTGGCCACCAACATGGTCCCCTGCAGAGAAGGATTGCTGAGAGACAAGAGGCAAGTACAGCCCCCAGGTCCCCCTCTCCCCGGCCTGGCTTGTCTAATACAGCCCATGTGACCCCCCGCCCCAGGAGCTCAGCAGTCTAGGGGTTTGGGGATAAAGTGATCTGGTCACAGATCAGCAAGGAGGAAGGAAAAGTCATCCCCTTCAGAGGCCCCAACCTGCCCAGTGGAGAGCTAGCTTCACACTGGGAACAGAAAAGCAGCAGCCAGTGAGGGCTGCAGCTCAGGGCTGGCTGGAACCAGAAGAGCCACTGTTCTTCAGGGCACCCGGGAAGGTGTGGGGATGTCTCCCAGAGGAACGATCATGAAGAAGGTAACTGAGACGCAAGCTACTCAGTACTCACCACCCATCTGCCCTGGCACCAGCCTCAGGCTTCACGAGAGGGGTTCAGCCTAGCCCTCATGGCCACAGGGCCTGCCCAGACCACCCAGTCTCCAGCAGCCACTTCCTGTCATCCTGGATCCAAGAGGGAGATTTAATCTTCTGTACTTGATGTCAGTCTCGCCACTTGGCAGAGGTGCCCAGGGCACAAATGCACGACTCACATGCTCTCGAGGTTCACAGACGTCATGTGCAAGAGCCGTGGTCTCCAACGCCCTCCAGGGACATTGCCGCCACAGCCTGGAGCAGGCAGAGCCAGACTGAGAACCAAGCCACTGTGATTCTGCCGCAAGGAATGAGGCACACATTCCCACTGTCCTGCTTGACAATAAAAACCTGGGGAGCCAGCTCAGTCAGTGACATGCTTGCCTTGTCAAGTTCCAGTAACTGAGCTCCATCCCCAGAAAACTCACGAAAGGCTGGTCCTAGAGGCATGAAAGTTCAATCCTAGCACCAGGGAGGTGAAGCCAGGAGGATGCTGGTGGCCCCCTGGCCAGCTAGCTTAGCTCAGTGAGCTCTGGAGTTAGTGAAGAGCTCCTATCTCAAAAAACAAAAACAAAACCAAAGACAAACCCCACCACAACCAAAACAAAAAAACAAAAGCAAGCAAACAAAGAAAAAACCAAGATAGAGGGGCTAAAGAGGTAGCGCATCAGTTAAAGCTCTTGCTTTCTTGCAGGGATGGGATTTGAGTCCCAGCACCCACACTGTGCAGCTCACAGTCACCAGTGACTCCAGATGCAGGGGATCCAGTGCCCTCTACTGGTCCCCACAGGCACCTGCACTCATGTGCACAGGCACATAACTAAACAGAAATAAATCCTTAGAAAGATTAAGGTGTAAGGCAAGGGAGGAAGATGCCTGATCTCGGTCTCTGGCTTCCCTGAGCATGTCTACACACACACACACACACACACACACACACACACACACACACACACACACCCCACACCACGTATGTACATGGTCACGCACACATACACCACATGCACATGAAGAAAGGAGGAGGGGGAAAGAAAGGAATGAATGAGAGAGACAGAGAGAGGAAGAGAGAGAGGGAATTTCCGTGTTGCCTGTGCATATCCTTATACTTAAATCATCAAAGATTGCCTCTGGTACCTAAGACAGCATGAATACTGTGGGCCTGTACCTGCTCAGCAAACACATGCATAAACACACACACTCCTGGCTCAGTCCTCAGGCAAAGAACCCAGGGAGACGGTGGCTGACTGCACTTAACTGACCACTCCCAACCAAGAAAACGAACCTGAACACCTCAGGCTTGGCTCTTACTCCCCTGACTTAAATGCCTGTGGCTTAACCCTCCAGAAAACACAGGTGCCTCCCTGTCTGACGTCAGTGTCCTTGTGGGCACTCGGCTGTCCCAGGACACCTGTCCCCACACCACAGGCACTGCCCGTCTCCAGGGAGGTCCAGTAGCTGTGGCCTGGGCCTTTGGGCTGTGAAGTTTTTTTCCATGGGAGGAGTGCTAGCCAACGTCCTGTTCTGCATCAATGCTGGGATGACAGTTCCTTGGGGAAGGTGGACTGAACATCAGGCATCGAGATGGTATGGGCTCAAGGTTCAGACAGACAGACAAAGGGACAGAGAGACAGGAAGGAGGAAAAAAGGAGAGGCAGAGAGGCAGAAAGAAAAGGAGAGGGATGAAAAGACAGGGCGGAAAGGGAGTTGAAGGGGTGTGGGGAGCAGAAATCAGCCAAGGAACAGAGAGGATATGGACACCAAGGCAGAGTGAAAGGGACAGACAGACAGACAGACAGACAGACAGACAAGGAGACAGACAGAAGGAAAGACAGCAAATAGAGCCAGCATAGAGAGCAAAGGGGGTAAGATGGGGTCAGGCAAAAAGGAAAGAGATTCTATACAGAGGGGCCCTGCTCTGTTCCCCTATGATGGCCTGTGCATCCACATCCCCTTCTTCATCATCTTAAAAATTATTGTATTATTTTATGTGTGGGGGTGTTTTGCCAGTATTTATGTTTGTGCACCACCTGTGCTCCTGATGCCCATAGATGGTAGATGTCAGGTCCCCTGGAACTGGAGTTATAGTATACACACACATATATACATACATATCCTCTGGATGAGCAGCAATGCTCTTGGCCAGTGAGCCATCTCTCCAGCCCCCTTCATCATGCTAAGAGCTTCCCTGCCAGAGCCCCCAAGGAAGAGCCCCCATTACCTTTTCCTTATGCTTAGTGTCTCTCCCGGGCCTCCAAGGGCCACTCCTATGGGGACCACGTTCCCAGGACCCTGCAGCCCAGCCTACAGTCATACATGGGGCTTGGCACATACCTGTGCACATCTGTGCTGTGTCCATCTATCCAGGTGGGGCTTGGCACACACCTGTGCACATCTGTGCTGTATCCATCTATCCAGGTCCACCAGGGAGGCCGGAGCTCATTCTCATTCCTCCTCACCCTGGCTGACGGCTCCTAAGTGCCTGAGTGCTGCTGGGGCTCAGAGACCGTGCGGAAGGCAGGGAGGAGATAGGAACCCTCTGAGGGCAGAAGGAGCTGAGCTGTTGAAATGACCTCAGGAGGCAATGAAGGACACATGATGCATCCAGCAGTAGCACTGCACACTCAGGTTCAGTCTGGGTAGTACATGCTCGGACTAGAAGCAAGGTATAGGCTCACACCTAAGGACCAGTGCATAAATAGAAAGTCCATCGTCCAGCACAGCTCAACTACAACCTAGTCAGCAGTGAACACTATACCCCCAACAACCCAGGCTGTCAGGCAAAGCTCCTTCACCCATCAGTGACCTGTAAGCAGTCTTACACACAGTGCATGCATAGTCAGACACACGCAAGCATGTATACCCTGCCCACAACTAGCTAACAGGGGTGGAACCCTGCTGTGAAACCTGCATATAGGTTTACAAATGTCACCCCACTCTGGTCTCTGAGCACCCAAAGACCTCAAGAAATGCTCTTAGTGAGCCAGAAGTGGAAGTGACAGAAGCAAGAGGCCTGGAGAGCTCATACAGACCCCCCTACCCCACACTAAAGACCTAGGATCTCCTACCAAGCTTGCCCACACTTCCCTACCTAGCAGACACTTGGGAAAGTGGTGAGGCACCCTATTATGGGATGCTAATGTGGGCCAATGAGGGTAAGATTCTCAGAGAGGCATCAATGTTCATCTTATTTAGGAGTCAAGCACACCCTAGCAGGCTGCAATGCTTAACGCTAACTGTCAACTTGGTAGGGTCAAGAGCCTATCTAGGAGACAAGCCCCCTAGTCTGTGAGGGCCTTTCTAGATTGGGCTGACTGAGGTGGGAAGGCCCACCCTTACTATGGGTGGTTATGTTTTCTAGGCTGGGTCCTAAAATACATAAAAGACGGGGTGGGGAACAAACTGAGCACGAACACTTATTTCTCTGTGACTACAGAGGCAAGATCACCAGCCGTGCCAAGTTCCTGCCACCATGTCTTCTCTGCCACCGCGCACTGTGTACCCTTAGACTGTGAGCCAAAACAAACCTCTCCTTAAGTTGCTTTGCTGGGTATCTTGTCATAGCACCGAGTAAAGTAGCTAACACAACCCTGATTCCCAAATTGGGACAAAGATGGCTCCCCAGAGACACAGCTATAGGCAGAGGTGGCAGCTACACATGGACTACTGTGGTAAACTCTTTGGCAACTGGGTGCTGTTCATCTGGCAGAGCTGATGTGGCTCTCTGGACACATGAGTGCATGTGTGTTAAGTGTGTGAGAAACGTAAGGACCGTGTGTATGCACATGTTCCGATGTGTGAGGGGTGTGTACAGGTGTGAAGGTACAAGTATGTGCGGATATGGATGACAAGGTTGCACACATGTGCATGCACATGTGGCTGCCAATGTGTGTGAAGGATTCAGGGGATGCATGTGTGTGATAATAGTTGGTGCACAAGTGTACATGTATGTGTGGTACATACGTACATAGGTTTTGGCTAAGGATGGGGAATGTATGCATGCAGATTGTGTTTGACAAGTAGGTCTGTGAGAAGGCTGTGCATGTCTCTGGTGTGGAGCATGCAAACACATGAAGTGTGTGGTCCAGCCCAGCCTGGTGAGCTGGGGACACCTTTGGAATGGTTGTAAGGAACAATGACTACGGGCAATCATTTAAGGAAGCTGGTTGTCACAGAGAAGAGCAGTGTAGGATCCCTTTTAACATCAGGAGAAATGGAGTGAGGCTGTCAAGGGGGCTCAGGGGCAAGGCTGCTCGCTGCCAAGCCCCACGACAGCGTGAGTTCTATCAGCAGGACTGACATGGCAGGAAGGAGAAAGGACTCCGCACATACAGTGCGGCATGCAGCCACCCTCCCCCGCTGCACAGATGTGTAATTTGCAGGAGGAAAATGGAATGATTCAGTAAACTCCAGCATCCAACCAAATACACCCTGGCTTCTGCTTCGTCCACAATTTGTTTAGAAGCACACTTTCACCTTCATGGCCAATACCACCACCAAGTGTTCTCTGTGCGCCTGGGGCTGTGATGAATGGGAATTTAACTTTCATTTCTTTCCAGGGTCCAGACCTGGAGAAGACAGAGGGCAGGGTTAAAAGAAATGGTCTGGCGAAGGCACAATAACCCTGGGGGCTGGACACACAGCCAGGGCAGGAAAGAGGCGAACTCACCTTTAATTGCTGCTTCCCCAAATCACCTCAGCTACTGTAACCCTGGGTTCCTAGCTCCCTTCACAAACAGAAACAGGGATCACTTAAATGTCTAAAGTCTTTGTGTTCCTCACCCGGAAGCCTTAGCATGTCTTTGGGGTTGACAGCTCTAATGACATAGACATCTCCAGGCAAGGGAGACCAGACTCCAGTAAGAGGCTGGCTTCACAGTTACTCCATCTTCATCTACAGCAGCATTTCCTCAGAAGAGCCAGCTGGCCCAGGGCTCCCGACCCCAGCAGGCCTTCCTCACAAATAAAACGACATGGGGTCAAACCAGGGTATAAGGTCTGAAAGCTTTAAAAATCCATGAGTCTTTGAACAAGCTCTATACAGATTCTTTTAAAGTATTTCTTTTTCTTTTTTTTTTTTTTAAATGTGTTGAAAGGGCTGGGGCTGAATCTCAGTTAGCAGAACATTTACCTTGTATGCACAGGGCTCCAGGTTCTATCCCCAGCACTGCCTGAGCCAGGTGTGACAGTGCACATCTGTAATGCTGACACCTGGGCAGTAGAGGCCACAGGACCAGCACTTCAAGCTCATCATTGGCATCATAATTACTTTGAGGCCAACCTGGGCTACATGAGACCCTGTCTACAAAAAAATGCTAGTAAACTATAAAAAAAAGTTAAATTTCCCATTATAATCTTTTTATACATTGTTTAACTTGTATTTATTTTCTCATTGGGAAGGAGGCACCCATGCAACTGAGCACATGGAGGACAGAGGACAACCTCTAGAAGCAGGTTCTCATCTTCTGCCACGTGAGGCCCAGGGACAGCTCCGGTTATCAGGTTTGGTGCCCACTGAGTTGTGTTGGCTGAGTCGTGTTGGTTATGCCGGCCTCCACTATAGCCATCTTTACCACCAGCCCAGGGGTGTGGTTTATCCTGCGTGATCTCAGCACCACCTCCAGAACCTTCTTTGCCATCCCACCTCCACTTGCAGGCTGAGCTTCTTTGCCATCATCCATGACGTACCCATCTCTTCCTGTCATTCGCCTCTGCTTACTTTCTTCCTCTATGAGTAGACTGACTACAGTTGGGAAGGCACAGGGCACTGCTCAAGAATCACATGTGGGGTGCAGGATGGCTCAGCAGTTAAGAGAATCTGTTGCTCTTGAAGCGGACATAGGTTCAGTTCCTAACACCCACACAGGGGTTCACAACTATCCATAACTACAGTTCTAGGGGATCATAGAACCTCTTCTCATATCTGTGGGTACCAGGCATGCATGTTATGCACATATACATATGCACACAAAACACTCGCACACATTAAAAAGAAAAGAAAATAATCAAACACTACATATCTCCTTGTAACTGGCGTATTGCACTCGGCACCATATCTCCATGGTTTGAGGTTATAGCATGAGTCAGGGTTCCTCCCTCTTCAAAGCTGACTGATAGTCCACCCAATCTACAGACTACACTTTGCTCACTCACTGTGATGGTTTGTATATGCTTGGGCCAGGGAGTGGCACTATTTGGAGGTATAATCTTGTTGGAGTAGTTGTGTCAATGTGGGTGTGGGCTTCCTAGTCCTAGCTGCCTGGAAGTCAGTCTTCCACTAGCAGCCTTCAGAAGAAGATGCAGAGCTCTCTGCTCCTCCTGCACCGTGCCTGCCTGGGTGCTGCCATGCTCCTGCCTTGATGGTAATGGACTGAACCTCTGAACCAGCCCCAATTAAATATTGTCTTTATATTGTTGCCTTGGTCACGGTGTCTGTTCATAGCAGTAAAATCCTAACGAAGACACCCACTTGCCCATCAGTGGACACTCAGATTGATTCCCAATGGGTCCTCAGTTATCCCTGGGCAACACCACCAAGAGATGAGCCACTCCTTCTTTTGTCATTGCCCAGGGTGGTTTAGATTAACAAAAAGCAGCCAGGCAGTGGTGGTGCACGCCTTTAATCCCAGTACTTGGGTGGATTTCTGAGTTCAAGGCCAGCTTGGTCTACAGAGTGAATTCCAGGACAGCCAGGACTACACAGAAAAACAAAACAAAACAAAAATAAAACAAAACCAAAAACCAAAAAACAAGCAACGGCTTTGCTGATCATGGTCTTAGCTCCAAATCCACTCCCCACCTATGTGACCAGGAGTACTCAGATCACAGGTCCCTAATCTGGAAAACAGGAAAGAACACAGAGGAACCCTGCCTTTGGAAGTTCCTACTAGAGATCTGTTGAAATCCTCAAGTGAGGCCCAGTCAAGAGAAAGTAGGCCTAGCTGAGGAGTCTCTGTACTGTAGGGCATCCCCACTACCTCCCTAGCCAAGGGCAATGGAAAGTGTGCACTGAGTCTGGTACACACAGACTGTGTGGATGGAAACCCAGAAACAGGATGCATGGAAATGCTAGTCAGAAAGGCCCACCGTGTGGCTAAAGAAAGCTTACTTGACGGTGACCATGAATGTGAAGTAATGGAGGCTGACTAGCATGGTTTGCCTCTGCTGGCAGCTTCCCAGAACCCATCACGGTCTCCTCTCTCTGACTCACTCAGTGCGATGTGTGCTACAAGCAACCTAGCTGCCTCCAGACAGGACCTGGCTGCCACCCAAGGCCCTGCTCCCTCACAGCAGAGTCATCACGGGATAGTCTCCCAGTGTGTCCAGCTGTGAGGGCTTGGGGGAGCCTCACTCCTGGTGTTCTGTCCCACACTGGGACGCTGCTGGACCACAGCTGACACACAAGGCTCTAAACAGCTCAGGCTCACGTAGAGACATCTGTCAACCAGCAGACACGGGCGGAAGCAGGGTCCCTGTGATCACCCGCCCAGCTATGCCCAGTTTATCCAAACATCCGACTGCTGGTGGCAGGGAGGATGGGCCTGGAGGGCAGAAGGCAGCAAGCTGGATGGGGAGACAAGTCATCGGAGCTGACTACAGGGGGCTGGGGTTCTTGCTTCACAAGCACAGAGCCCTGGGCCTGTTCACCCAGCATAAGCCAGGCGTATGGAACACACTTGGAATCTCAGCATTCTGGAGCTGGGGGCAGCAGGACCAGCAGGTTCCTAGAGAGGTGGGCACTGCTCCTGAGTGAGGCAGAGGCTCCACACACTTTGCAGGACATAGGATACTGCTGGGCTACACCTGAAATGGATGATTCTGTCTGGAGGGGATGGTGTGAACAAGGAACATCCAGGTTCTCATGACACCTGGAATCACAGGCATGCAACAACCACACCCAGTTTATGCAGGGCTGAGGATGGGACCCAGGGCCTCAAGTACACTAGGCAAGTACCCTAGGAACTAAATGATAAAGACGGTAAGAAGTTAACGTTACCCTCACTATACCCAGGTCAGGGGAAAGACATAGTCTATTTCCTCACTGTAGACCTAATCACCTTCCCCACCCGACAGACCTCACAGGCTTGTTTGCTTGTTCTGTCTCCTTCACACATGCTGTGTGACCAAGAACAAATGGCTTAACCTCTCTGAACTTAGTTTTTACTGCTGTTTCCACTGCTTAGAAGATAGCTCAAGGCCAGGCATATGGTTCAGTGAGTAGAGGCACCTGAAGCATAAGCCTAAGGACCTGAGTTCAATCCCACGAACCCACATAGGAAGTAAGATGCAGCTGTACACATCTGTAATCCAGAGAATCAATCTGCGGACGCTCACAGGCCAGCTAGCCTGGAGTCTACTTCACAACCAGGAGAAGTGAGACCTGCCTCAACAAGGCAGGAGAACTGACTCCCAAATGTTCTCTCTGAGCCCCACACATAGGTGCTCACGCTCACTAATTATATGTGCACGTGTGTGTGTTTTAAGAAGGCACCCCAACAAAAACCCAGCCAGTACTGGCCGCTTTGACTTCCAGAGCCAACAAGTCAGAAAAGTCTTTTTCTCCTGTATCAAATAAAGTTAACTTGCTACAGAACTCCATTAATTAATGAATCTCGGATTTGTGGTTTGTTTGTTTTGGAGACAGGGTCTCATGTGGTCTAGAGAACTTCAAACTGTATGCAGGGGGGGATAAGCCTTACCTTCTCCCAACACAGGAATTACAGGCACACATCTCTATGCCCAGTTTCTGCAGGGCTGGGGATGGCACCCAGGGCCTCGAGCTCCCTCAACAACCACCATAGGAACGAAGCTACACCCCAGGCCAACACACTGCTTTTGGCCCATAAAGCATAAATAGTTTTGATCTGTGCCTAGTTTTATAGGAATGGGGCCAAGGGCTGCCACGTACGTAAATCCTTCTATGGGGACAGAAAAGGCAGCTCCTCTCAGACTGAATGATTGCCACTGTCCCTGTGGTCTCAGCCTGTCAGAATCCCACAAGCATCTCTCCCTCTACCTAGCCTCATCCTCTGAGTCCTAAGCAAGGCAGCTCTCCTCTTTCAGCCAAAGTCAGGGAAATCAGCGTTCTCTACAAGAGACTCCAGCAAGAGCCGGGCAGTGGTGGCGCACACCTTTAATCCCAGCACTTGGGAGGCAGAGGCAGGCGGATTTCTGAGTTCGAGGCCAGCCTGCTCTACAAAGTGAGTTCCAGGACAGCCAGGGCTGTACAGAGAAACCCTGTCTCGAACCCCCCCCCAAAAAAGAGACACTCCAAAAAACCCTCTGAACCTTACCTACATATGAGGTATTCTGTGCATGTCCCCAGGCCACCCATGCTCATTCATAGTCGCCACAAACCACTACAAGTGGCCAATCAGAGGGATCTGCCGTGTGCATCTGACTCTTCCCACGGAAGCACAGAAACAGGTTTCAGTATCTGCTGACCTCCTTCTCTTTCATGCCTATTGAGTACGCGGGCACTGTCCCTAGAAATGCTAACGGGGGTCTCCCTATCTGTTCCTGACTCCAGCCCCTTCACCCCAACAGAGCAGTTGGGTTTATAGGTTTAGCACTGCTGTAGGTTGTTATATTATGCAAGACCAGGGGCGGTTCCCACGACAGAAATTAAAAAGAGATTCAAATAAATGATCTTTGGCTATGAGATAGCATCCCTGCAGAGCTTGCTATAATCGGGACCAGAGGAGGGGTGTAGCCACTGCCCTTCTTACATCCTTGGCTCTAGAAGCAAGATAAAGGAGCAGAGCAAAGTGGGGGGCTCACCTCATCACCCCTAAGCCTGTCTCTCATCATGAACTCAACCTGCTCAGCATCTCAGATGAGAGCTTCTGGGGTCCACCATACCCGGGCTGTGCATTGGAAATCTCCACTGGGGAAGGAGGAAAGGCAAGGTAAGAGATCTGGATGACCTCAGACTGCATTGTGGATGAAAACAGGAATCCCATGCTTTAGGAATTAACTGTGTGTGTGTGTGTGTGTGTGTGTGTGTGTGTGTGTGTGTGTGTGTATTTTTGTTGTCAATTTCAGAACTATCCTGGCAAAGTTAAGTCCTGAATAGAAAGAAAAGACGGAGGCAGGAGGATGAGAAACTCAAGGTCATCCTCTAACACAGAGAGATCAACAGGGCAACCTGGACTGGAGAGATGAAAGAAGGGAGGGGAGGAAGGAAAAAGGGAAGTAACTAGGAGAGGGAAAGGAAGTAGGCAAAAGGGAGGGAGGAAGCGAGGTGGGAAAGGAAGGAAGGAAAGAAATGTGCTCTGGCTTACGAAGCCTACCTACCCTTGGAAGACAAGAAGAGAGGTCACTCTGAGGGTGGCCTGTGCTCTTTAGCATTCATCCATTGTTGTTGTTATTGTTGTTGTTGTTGTTGGTGGTGGTGGTGGTGGTGGTGGTGGTGGTGGTGGTGGTACAAGGTGTCATACAGCCTAGGCTAGCCTCAAACTTGCTATGAAGCCAAGGATGTCCTCAAGATCCTCCTGTGTCTACCCTGTCAGTACTAGAATTAGAGACACGTGCCATCGTACCTGACTTATGGGTTGCTGGGTTGGTGGAACCCAAGGTTTCTTACAAGCTGGGCAAGTCGTCTATATACCGGTCCGCATCAACTTCTTAATACTTCAGTGAACAGAAAGTGTGGTTTGAGGATGCTGCCCTGATGAGCTTCTGCTTAGGACTGAAGGTATTTACCATGACGACTTCCCACAAGGAGCCCGCAGGAAGGTCAGGCATCTGGATTCGCATGCCTTCTGCAGCACCAAGGACAATCCTGTCCTTTTGCTTTCTGTCATAACTAAGACCCCTCCAGTGGGCTGCCCTGAGCATCCGCTGTGCTGGGCAGAGCATCTATAGAAGGCCTGCAGCTATCTGAGGCTGAGAGAGGAAAGGTTTGTGCTGGCTCACAGTCTGAGGACTCAGGCCATCATGGCGGGGAGGGCACGGCAGCAGGAGCGAGAGGCAGCTGCTGGTTGTATGGCATCCACAGTTGAGAGCAGAGGGTTGAGTGTGTGTTCTAGCTCACTTTCTTTGTTTTATTCGGTCCAGGACTCCAGTCCAGGGGATGGTGCTGCCCACAAGCAGGTTGTGTCTTCCCATACCAATTAAGCTAATCTCAGTTCACTCACAGACATGCCCAAAATTTGTCTCCTGGGAGATTCCAGACCCTGTTAACCATCACAGTCACCATAACTGTGACTTTGTGGCCCTCTGAGCACCTCGAGAAGTGTCCCATTGCCAACAGCTCAGTCTGTCCCTGCGATAATCCTTTCACCCTACTCTGGGACAGGACACTGATGTTTTTGTCCAGGCATCGCTGGCACAGTGAGAACATGAACTTGGCTCACTGCCCAGGCCTTAACCATCAAAGCCTCATCTCCAAGTCAGAGACGTGGGACCCAGCAAAAGACCACGAAGAAGCAACGGCTGCCCAGGCCACGGTGCTCTGACCCTGTGGAGTTAAAGGCTTACAGGAACACCTACTGCATACCACAGAAGGTAGCCCAGCCCAGGTTGAGGCAATGGAGTGAAATGAAGTTGGGAACTGTGACTCCCAACACCAGAACCACCCACTTGGGTGGGCCAAACCGGTCATCTCAGCTTTCCCATCTGTAATAAGGACACTGCACTTGCTTAGGGGAGTCAGTGTTGGCTCAGACAACCTCACAAAGGGCTGGCTGGGGCAAAGCAGAAAGAGATTGTGCCCAAGGCGATGGCCTAAGGTCTCTAAGTAGGCCTCCTACTCCTCCATTAGTTAGAAAAAACGTAAAGGTCTGGTATAAGCTCATTTGCCTGTCTCGTGTGCCAGAGCTCGAGTTACAGCCATCGTAGGTCGGATCCAGAGCGACACATAAACAGCCTGGTGTTACCCGGGTGCAATCCCAGAGCCCAGGGGGTAGAGGCATGAAGCTCATCCTTGGCTACACAGCAAGTTCCAGGACAACCTGAACTCAAAGAGTTGAAAAATGGAGGCAGGGAAAAATAGGGCTAGGAGGAGAATTGTCCAGGTGTCCCCTTAAAGTGTAGAGACCCCCTACAGCAGTCTCAGACATGAAGCATCGGACACTGGTTGGCTGCCCAGGCCAGAGTGAGATGGTCCCCTCTCCCCTGCCTCTTTGGCCAGAAGTGTCCCTGAGACCTCAGAGTCTACAGTCAGACACTCTCCTCTTCACTCTGCTCAGCTAAGCCACAAGCCCATTCCTAATTTGGACATTTTTCCCCCTCCTGACCTCCAAGCAAACTAGGAAAACACACATCTCAAGCTAGGCTTCCTAGCGCCATCCATGAAGCCCGGGGGACAATGAAACCTTCCGTGCACATCTGTACTTTTGTAACCTCTGCTCAGAAGTCCTCCCCACAACACTGTCTCCATCACACGCTGGTGGCCAAGACATCAGTGAGGCATAGTAAAACAGCCTGCCAGTCTCACAGGGGCAGGTCACTCTAACGTGGTGCTCAGGCCCCTGAAAAGCTCTTGCTGCATTTCTCTGGGGAGGGGAAGCCCTGGTCTTGGCGAGCCATCTGAAACCACAGGGCGGCCACACACTAGCTACTGACTCGGCACATGGCAACCCCTTTGAAACGCCTCTTGGTCACAAAAACAGATGGAGAAACCATGTACTTAAGCCACCTCAGCAAATTGTTCCCTGGCCTCTCGGGACTTGTATGTCCTGGGAAGAGGGGGATGGGGTACCACCTTAGAGAAAGCTGTCCCTAGGAAGTTGTTGGGACACTTGAAGGTTTAAGAAAAAGTCAGCCTTTCCCAACTCTCTGGGGAGAGCCACTCCCTCTCTTCCCCCTCTCCTCTCTCCGGCCCCCACGCCCTTTCTTTTTCCATGAAGTTCTGGCCAGCACAGAACTCTTTCAAAAGACAAGCATGCGTGGACACACACACACACACACACACACACACACACACACACACCATGTGATATCACATTTACCTCAGGGTCCTGCATCCACAGCCAGCCTACCTGGGGTTTCAGTCTGGGCACCAGGCCACGTGCCCCCCAACTGGAGAGCCGAGGAGGGGCAGTTCCCTCCAGTGCTGGCCACCAGCTCACTCTCTGCCTCTCCATCAGCCAGTGACGTGACGCAGAGGGGAACTAATGTTCACCAGCTGGCTTGGTGCTTTAACCCTCTCAGCTTCCAGGGAGTTTGGCAGCCAACCAGGCTGAAAGCGCGCGCAGTCTCCCTAACAGGGGCCCCCAGTGAATGGCTCACTGCAAACAGCAGCTGAAGGCTTGGCTGAAGCGGTAATGTACAGTCTGGGGGTTGAGATGGGGGCAGGAACTGACCCAAATCCACACTCACTCCACTGGATCCTAAAGGAGCCAAGGAGAGCCAAAGAGAGCTCAGGACACACTAAGACAAATGTAGAGGATTGAAAGGCCTTTTCTTGTCTGCCACTCCAGCAAAATAGCCAACAGTCCCAAGTGCCCCCAAGCTCTCTGCCTCTGCCCACATACAGTTCCATATGCCCCACTTTCCAGCCTAATGAACTCGTCCTGGTTGGGTTTTTTGTCAACTTGACACAAGCTAGAGCTATCTGAGAAGCAGGAAGCACAGTGGAGAAAATCCCTCCATAGGGTCGGCCTTAGGCAAACCAGTGGGATGCTTTCTTGATTAATGACTGATGTGGGAGGGCCCAGCTCACAGCAGGCGATGTCAGTCGTGGGTGGGAGGTCCTAGGATGTTTAAGAAAGCTAACGAGCAGGCCATGAAGAGCAAGCCAATACGAAGTGTTCTGAGGCCTCTCCTTCTGTCCCTGCTCTGTCTTCCTCAGTGATGACATGTGGCCTGAGGGCTGTAACCTGTTCCTGACCAGGTTGCTTCTGGTCATGGCATTTTATCTCCGAAACAGAAATCCTAATCGCCTCTTCATCCTCCAGACTCAGCTCAGACAGGCCCACCTAGTCCAGAAGACTTCCCGGCCTCTCTTTCCAGAAGCAGGAAAAGCAGCAGCTAGAAATGCCTTCTCTCTTCTCCTAGCACTAACCACACCAAAGCCCTCTCCCTGTGCTTCCAAGTCTGTCTTCCAACCTGACAGGCTCACTGAGAGGTGGAGATGGGGGGGAGGGGGCGATAATGAAAGTCTGATGTGACTGCCTCAGGTTGCTTAGGACAGGGAGCAAAGGTCACAGCATGGGCTCCTCTGTCCCTGGCACTGGGATTCAGCTGCTGGTAAAAATGGCAAAGAGAGAAGATAGGCAGACAGAACCTTATAGATCTCAAGGAGAAAGCACTCCCAGAAGGTCACTCAGCTCTAGAGAACAACTTTCTATCTGGGGGGCTCCAAACACATGGGGGTAGAGGGAGAAACAACAAAACAACCTTAGAGCCAGGAGTGCTGATAGTCTTAGCATTCCAGGGAGGAGGGGCAGAAGAACCACCCTTCTAGAAGGCTTCATCTACATACTGAGTTCCAAACAGCCAAGGCAATGTAAGAGACCTTATCTCAAAGGACAAACTGGGGCTGGGGTTACAGATCAGTTGGTCAAGCATTAGGACCTGGAGCTCATCATCATGTATAAAAGTAAAAAGCCAAGTATGGCAGGGGATGCCTGCATCCCCAGAGCTGGGTTCACTGACAGGCCAGCCAGCTAGCCACACAAGCACACAAGCACACAAGCACAGAAGCGCACACGCGCACACACACACTCACACACTCACACACATGTACATGCACCACACGTACATGATGAGCACACTGCATAACCCTCCATTCATTAGCTAATTAATTAGTTAAAGCACATTTTTAAAAGCATCCTGGGACCCTAAGGACCCTAAACTCCATGCCCCAAGGGCCTTGAATAATAGATGAATGTCCTAGCCCTCACTCAGGGCACGTCACTCAGCAGTAACCCAGCTGCATGTGTCCCCAACATACAGGGGAATGAAAAGTGACAGAGGGCAGGGCTCACAGCCATTCTACAGAATCAGTTTGCCATAGGAAGTAGGATGGCAGTGGGACCTGAAGGAAGAAGGCATTCCCTAGAGGGTCCAGGCTGACTCAAGTTCAAGTCCTGACTAAAGCACTTAGTGACCGGGTGGCCTTGGCAGCAATGCTAACCAGCAGCCTTCCACAAACATCCAAACGCCTTTTGAATTAAGCACAGTTGACAAATCAGATCTGGCCTGGAAGGAACCAGGGGATGGGAAGAGGCAGAGTGTCTGCCGGGAGACACTGAAGGCAGAGGATCCTTTCAGCTCAGATCTGCTGGGACTGAGCAAGCTCCTTATAAGGCTGGGCCCTCCCAACGCTAACAAGTCCTCAGTAGGCCAATTAGACAAACCAGTCATAGTGAGAAGCAGAGAATGGAAGGCTGTCCTCTGACTTCTCTGCCTCAGCTCCCTTCTCCCCTGCAAAGTGGTTGCATAAGGTATCAGAACTGTATGAAATCTCATCCTGGGAGACGAGGTTTCTACCCGGCAGGCACTTGGCCTTTTCCTTCTCCTGCCATGAAACTCTGTGGAGAATTCCAATTGCTTGGGGTCCATTGTTTGAATAGTCTGATAGCCAAGAATACAGGGATCTCTTTCTTTGGAATATCTTCATTCTTTCTAGGATGGTTAGAAGCTCAAGGTAAAGTGTCAGGTAGGTTTGAGAAGTAAGAGGGGAGTTGCAGGTCCTACATCCAGAGGCCCAACTTTCTCCCTGTCTGCCTGTGCCATCAACCCTACATTGTTAGGATGCCAAAGCCTGGTCTGGCCCACTGAATGTAGCATCAGAGCCTCCTTTGGACAGAGAGCAGAGAGAACAGGCACACAGACCCCTGCCATCTCTACACTCCTTGCCAGCCCCTTAGAGTGGCAGAAATGACTCTCTTTCTTGGATGAAGAACCAACTTCCCTAAATCCATCGCAGAGTCAGATTTAGCTCATCACTTCCAGGGCAGAGTCCCCAGCTCTGTGATAGCTAGTCTTGACACCATCTGAGATTAACTAAAACTCAGGCAGCTGGGCACACCTGTGTGGGATTTTTCTCAGTCGGATCATTTGGGATGGAAGACCCACCCTAAATTCAGATCATTTGAGGTCAGAAGACCCACCCTACATCTGGGCCACACCTTCTGCCTGCAGCCCATATAAAAGGCCGTGCAAAAAGAAAACTTCTGCCTTTTGCCTGCTTGCCCTTGCTCCTGAAGCCAAGTTCGTCTGTCCTGTCCTTCCTTGGTGCTAGATCCTACTTCTTCAGAATTCAAAGAAGCTCTCCAGGACTTCCCTGGGACCCGAGCACCAGACTGGGGCTGCTGAGACATCCAGTCTTGTGGACTGAACAACTGATGGACCCTTGGCCTTTCCAGCAGGAGACAACTAAGGTTGGACAACTTTACCCATCCATTCCTTTAGAGAACTTGACTAATTCAGACACGCATAAACCTGAGCTTACAGAGACATTACTACCCCAAAGGATGGATCTGGGGTTCCTTGAAGTTTTAGCTTTTCTCAAGATTCCTCTGTAAGAGGTCAGGCACTGGAGTTTGGGCAATTCTGAAGGGTAGTGGCACATATGAGACTAGCGGGGCACAGGGTCGTGGTAGGGTGGAAGTGGAAGAACACGAGATTCAGGAGGAGACCCCATCAGACCCGGCTCCCATTCCTTCTCCTACATCAGCCGTCCAGACAATCAGAGGATGAGTCTTCAGGAGGTAAGAGGGGGCTCTGATAGACCTGGGCCTGGCTGGTGCACAGGACTCTTCAGTTTGCTCTATACAGACTGACAAGTGACTGGTGGCCCCACTCCTTAGGATGGAAACGAAGCATTTAGTATCTAGCTACAGGTCCATCCAGGCCAAGAGCAAAGGGGTGTCAGACAGGCGAGAGGGCCTAGGTGTCCAGAAGAGTAGGTGTGAATCAAAGATCTGTGGCAGAGGCCCAGAACAGAGTCCTGGGGACAGAGCCCAAAGACTCAGTAGAGGAAGAGTGGGCTGAAGAGGGGGAGGGGTGCCGTGTTAGGTAGGAAATGGCTGATGAAAATGTAAGGATGACAGGCCATTTCAATGGCCCTCAGGGACCTGAAGGAGTCATTTGGGTTAGTTATGGCCTATAAGGTGTGGGTGGGGTGACAAGAAACTCAAACAGCCACTTCCAGCAATGTAAAGTCAGAGTATAGAGAGCATAGCAAGAGACCCCAGGGAGGCACCGAGAGATCCAGGAAAGGCTCTTGGGCAGTGGTTCTCAAACATGCTGGTGCTGTTACCCTTTAATACATCGTGTGGTGGCCCCAACCATAAAATTATATTTGCTGCTTCTTCATAACTGTGATTTTGCTACTGTTATGAATCATAATTACGTATCTGTGTTTTCTGATAGTCTTAGGTGACTCCTGTGAAAGGGTCGTTCATCCCCAAAGGGGCTATGACCCACGGGTTGAGAAGCAGTTCTCCAGGGGAGCCACTGGGAAGTACTGTGAAGACCCTCAGGGCGACTGACACAACCTCCAAGTGTCTTCGAAGGCTCCAGCTTATCCCTGAAGGCAAGTCTGCCATCTGTCCTGGAGAAACCCATTAAAATTGCCAAATTAATAATCAAAAGCAGAAAAAGGAGACTTACCCAGGGTGGCCACGTTGGGAGGGGGTGTAAAGTCTGCACCCCACAATGGCAAGTACAGTAACAGTAACATGGAGAGGGTGTCTGGACAGCTCTCCCGGGAGCAGAGGAACAAAGGACACTTGGGGAACACTGCGAAAAGTGCGGAGGTAACAAGAGGGCCACGCGGGGAACCAAGGCGATGGCTCTATGGATACAAGGCCTGATGGGCAAGCAGGAAGACCCCACTTCAGTTCCAAGTGCTCACAGAAAAATCCAGGCATGCTGGCACACACCAGCAATCCCCGTCCTGGCACAGCGGGACCGGGATCCTTGGGGCTCACTGACCAGCTAGCCTCACCAGACGAGTGAGCTCCAAGTTCAGTGAAAGAGAGAGGGTCGGGGGAAGACACCCACCATCAATCTTTTATCTTCCAAATGGGTGATTGCACACGTGCACCTTCACGCACCTGTCACACACACACACACACACACACACACACACACACACACACACGCGCGCGCGCACCAACAAAGAAATCCTGTTGGAGGTACAATAGGAGGCTTGAAGTCATAGGCTGGTGACACATGGGACTAAAGAACTCAGATACCTTCGAGCCACAGCAGATGGCTGAGATAGACAGGGCAACAAGATCCCTGCATGGGTGGAGGAAGGGGAAGTGGAAGCACATCACTGTCTGCAGTCTGGCTTGATGCTCCATCCACCCCCAGCTTTGGGACAGGATGGATGGATGCCAGGCAGGTGATTTGCAGCTCCCACTACAGAGAGGCCGCTGTTGGTCCATAAAAGGCTGACTGCTTTCTTTCCCTGGCTTCTCGGTGTCTGTTTATGAGTAAACATTTCTCGATAAAGACTTACCGTCTGCAGAGACCCCTTCGTACCCCAAAGGGAAGGGTTTAAGTGGCTTGGAAACTGCCGTTACTTATCTTTACAACATCCACATTGCATGTCTGTCTCCCCATGTATATTTTCTGTGACTGCTTATAAATCAGGCTTATCCCCAGGACCAGGGTATCTGGGGTCTCATTCGTTCTAAAAGGCCCAGTGGGGAAAGGGACAAGCTAGGAAAATGGCTCTTGGAGCAAAAGTGCTTGCTGCATATGTATGAGGTCCTGAGTTCAAATCCCAAGCACCCACTTCACTGTCACCTACAAAGTTCACACTGCTCAATCGAGCCACACAAATGAAATCATAAAGAAAAAAAACCCAAAAACCTTGTGATATCTTCAGTATCAGATCATATTCACAGCTATTCAGGGGTACCTGTGGCCCAAAAGGTTGAGGGCTGGATGTGCTTAGCTCAAACGTTGACTGTGAAACGGTGATGGGGGTGGGGGTCAGGTGGCAGAGGAACACACACTAACTGCCAGGGTCACAGACTTCCCAGCCCCTCCCCCCAGACACAACAGCTTCTTTATCACCTACAAGCAGGGAGGGCCTGCCAGCATCCTTGTTCACAGGAAACCAGCCAAGGACAGCGCTCTAAGACAGGACTCCTCAGCCTGGGAGGCAGAGGGGGCCAGCTGGCCCCAGCTGGAAGATGTATCCAAGAAAGGACCACTAGACACGGCCTCTGACGTGAGCTTGGGCCAGGGTCAGCAGCAAAGAGAACCCTTGCAATAGGACTGTAAACCAGCTTCTTCGCTAGTAGTCTTTCCTGGGCTCTTTGGACTCAGACACCCTGGAACACATGCAGACCCCAGGACATTTGCCCACGCCGTTCCTTGGGTTCCGTGTCACAATACACCACGTGTGAACTGCTACTCACAACGAAGACTCAGCTTCATTCTCTCTCAAATATTTATCAGTAACACACGTTACTCTGAGGAAACAGTTCTTGAATTAATAACCACAGGCCAGTGAGAACGGCAGCACTTTGAGCAGCAACGGCTGTCCATCGTACATCCACCATGTGCCGGGGGCTGCCCAGACACATTATGCTCCTTATGTATAAATCCTAGCCCTCCAATGGTAGCAGGTGTCTGAGATAATGATGGCAGGTCCCCAAGGTAGAAGGTCTGGGAGAAGGTTCAAGCCTAGGCTCCCAGCTCCACTGTCCCTCAGGGAGCACATGCCAGCCACACTTCATAAACCCTACTGTACTTGTGTCTCTGACAAATACTGAATGAAGGTAATGTCAAAAAGGGAGGCAGGGTGCACTTTGGCCCACATCCCCGGTGTAGAAACCATCACAGCGGCAGTGGGGGAAGGCGAGGTGGTGGGAGCAGGAGGTGGCTGGTCACATTGCATCCGAAGTCAGGAAGTGGAAATCAGTGCACACAGGTGCTCAGGAACTCACTCCAGCTGTGAAATGGGGAGATCCACAATCGGGGCGGGTCTTCCCACCTCAGTTCACTCAATACAGACACTCTTTCACAGACACGTCCAGAGATTTGTCTCCTAGATGCTTCTAGATCCTGTCAAGCTGACCATCAAGATTAATCACCACAGTGACCCCATTGCTCCTCAAATTGGTCAGAGTGTGTAGGCCTCCTACAACAAGGGTAGGGGACAGCAGGTGACAGTGTCCCCCAAGCCTCATTGCTGTTTTCCAAGGCCACACTGCAGTGGGTGACGCCCACATCTGCCAGACGAAGGGGAGTCTTGCCTTTCTTGGTGGCTACTGTAAGTTCTTGGGGACAGAAACCAGGGACTCTGCTTCCTGGATCCCCCTTCTGCACTCTGGTCCTCACGTACAGACATTGATGGACTAATTTTTCAATTCATCTATCAGCGTCCATTCGACGACCACCCAGGGGCTGGAGAGATGGAGCGACAGAAAAGCATTCGCCCCACAAGTATGGGGACCCAGGTTCTATGTTCACCAAACACATAAAAATTAGGCATAGCAGCATGTGCCTTAATCACAGTACTGAGGAGGCAGAGGCAGGACGATCCCAGGGCTGGATGGTCAGCTGGTCTTCCCGAGTTAGTGAGCTCCAAACTCAGTGAGAAAACAAATCTGACAAAACTAAAGAGGAAAGCAATAGAGGAAGACACCTAGTGTCACAAAACTAAAGAGGAAAGCAATAGAGGAAGACACCTAGTGTCACAAAACTAAAGAGGAAAGCAATAGAGGAAAACACCTAGTGTCAACCTTTGGCGTCCACAAGCATGTGCACCCCCCCCCCGTCCCTCCACACACACATGCAAACATGTGTGCACATATACATACATGCACAAAACATCACCACACAGATGCACATACACATGCACACACACATGCAAACATGTGTGCACATATACATACATGCACAAAACATCACCACACAGATGCACATACACAAATGTGTATACATATACACCACACACAAATATCTACATGTGCTACACATACAAAATTAAATAAATGAATGAATACATAATATTAAATAAATAAATAACTAACTAAATACAGATAATTGAGGGTCATATGCTTAACTCTGTTTAGGGCTTGTTCTCTAGGTCACACCCTGACCAAGGAGTTATGTGAGTCCACTGGTTACTGTCAAGTCCATGAGCTCTCAAGAAGCTGCTCTGGGGGGCGTCACCCCTCTTTCTTTCCAGCTGGGGACACCCAGCCCAGACACTGCCCCTCCTGTCGAGACCCCACCCCTGGCACCCCATATGGGATTCATCACCATGCCCTGGGAGTCACCTCCAATGGGAAACCTCTTAGAGGGTGGAAGCAGGGTCACCCCATCACCACATCCAGGCCATACCCCACAAACTCACACAAGCCTCCCTTACACCCATTCAGATGCCAGGCTCGACTTCATTATCCTCCAAATGTTCCCCAGATCAGAGGCAGTGGGACCTGGCCACAAGCACAGAGTAAATTATCCGACCCCTCCCCACCCATGATAAATGGTTCTATTAGCTTTCCAGATTGTTAAAGCCCGATAGAACAGAATGCAGGGAACGGGCCCATCCATTCTCCCTCTGGCGCACACTGAGTTGTAAATAGGTTATTTTGTGTGTAAATAACACATTAAAACACAGCATTAGCTGTGTCTTTTGATAGGGTGGAAATTGTTCCGAATAAATAATTCCGGACAGGAATGTAAAAGAAGCAGGATTTAATAGAGCATGCCTGGTGCAGCCGTGTTAAACATGACTAAAATGATAAACCTCAGAATATACGAATAGTAAACTACACACTGGCACCGGAGTAATGAGGCTGTATTTCCACCAAGCTTTAGAAATGCTAAAATTAGTCCTGACAGAACCAAATGTCAGAAAATTGTTCACCACATAAACACTGTCAATTTGGGGAAGTGAGGTTTGGGTCCCAGGCTGAGGGACAGTTGTCCCCAACCCAATGAGACTTTCTAGTATGCCCTTTTCCAGGACTAATGATATGACCATGTGGCCACTAGCATGCCTGTTCTCAGGACCTCAGCTTCCAAATCTGTATCATGAGCAGTTTGAACTGTTTGATCTTGGGAGGTTTTGTGGTTTTTTTACTCATTCTGTAACCAGAAATGACTTCAAACATGCACAACTCCCAAGTCCATTTAATATCCACAGTAAGATACAAGAATGGAGCTACTGGCAGGTGGGGGCTGCCTGGGAGGAGGCATGTGTGCATCAGTGACTAACCCCACCCGTGTTCAGCAAGCGACCCTAACTTAACTCAACAAATCAAACGTGCAAAAAGACATGCAAGTAGTGGGGAGCTTGCTGGAAAGAAGGGGTTCAGTGGGAGAGGGAGGGGTGAGAAAGTGGATACAGTCAAGATATATTATATACAGGCATATCTTATGAAATTGCCAAGCATTTTAAACTGGACAAAGGGGGCAGAGGAGAAGGAGTATTGTGATGGCTGGTTTTTGTCAACCTGACTCAAACCTACACATTTCTTCGAAGAGGAAATGTTTGTTTGTTTGCTTGCTTGGCTGTGACAAGGCCTCAGTATACAGTCCTGGTTGTCCTTGTAGACCAAGCTGGACTCTAACTCACAGAGATCCACTTTGCCTCTGCCTCTGCCTCTGCCTCTGCCTCTGCCTCTGCCTCTGCCTCTGCCTCTGCCTCTGCCTCTGCCTCTGCCTCTGCCTCTGCCTCTGCCTCTGCCTCTACCTCTGTCTCTGCCTCTTTCTGCCTCTGCCTCTTTCTGCCTCTGCCTCTTTCTGCCTCTGCCTCTGCCCCTGCCCCTGCCCCTGCCCCTGCCCCTGCCCCTGCCCCTGCCCCTGCCCCTGCCCCTGCCCCTGCCCCTGCCCCTGCCCCTGCCTCTGCCAAGGTCCCTCCCCTGACTTCCCTCAGTCACAGTGTTTTATCACAGGAACAGAAACCCTAAAGCAAGATTGGTACCAGGTTCCTGGGTTATGCTGAGACAGGCCTGATGCCATGTTGTTTGGGGAGGATTGTGGGAGATCCTTGGGGGCAGAAAAGGCATTGGATGTTCAGAGCTTAACGAACTGTGGGGGACACTTGATAAAGCTGAAAGCAGTGAAGGCAATGGAGGAGGCTGGGCTTGTGATGGTCCAGGAGGAAGTTTGACAGTCCCTCAAAGACTCTTTTTGGATTATTATTTTGATATTTTGAATTAATAATCTGTGTTCCTGGTCAACTGGGGCTCAAGAATCATCCGTGATTAACAAAGGATGAGAACCACTAAAATTAAAACTTTGCTTTGCTGCGGAAATACTGGTCAGCTAGGGCTGACGCGTCAGCTGTGATTATGAAGAGACCAGAGTCATTCAGGCCAAATCCTCTGCCGTGTGATTCTACAGGGTTCTCAGGTTTTTGAAAGCACTAAGGCGTTACGGAGAGCAGCTGAGACTTGGCCCTGGGAGAGGCCAGGAGAGACCATTGACGAATGTCCCACTTCGGCTGAAGTTGATAAACCCCAGGATTGAAGGGGTCATGGAGAGGAGTTGAGGCTTGGCATCCTGGTTTAGAGGTTTAGAGTTCCAGAAGAGAGCCAAGGAGACCTAGCTAGCATCTTGGAGATGAGGGTACCATGGGATAACCACTGTAGAGTGGAGCGGCCTAAGCCTGTGAGACATGTTATGTGTGCTGTGGATGGCAGAGCCAGAGAGGTCTTCAAGAGTCCAAGAGATCGTGGGTCCCAGAGCTCTGATGCAGACTTCGGTGTTGCTCTGATTTAAATGTAACTGTGCCTGGGGCTCCTTCCCTCGTGGGGTTAGAAAGTATATAACTTATTTTTTTAATTTGCAGTAGAGAGATCTTCTAAAGAGATGTTTGATTTTTAAAGAAAACTTGGGCTTTTAAATTATCTTTTTTAAAATTGTGGTATTTTAAAAGTTATAGTGTATTAATAATGAGAACTTGGGGTTAAGCAAAAAAGAAAAGGTTGTGGTTTAATAAGTGACATTTTGTATGTCGGGCTGATAAGGAGTCAATTGTGCTGGCTGGCTTTGTCAACTTGAAACAAACGTAGACCTATCTGAGAAGAGGGTATCTTAATGAAGAACACGCTCTAGAGCAGCAGTTCTCAGCCTGTCAGTTGAGACCCCTTTGGGGGGCAGGTCAAAGGACCTTTCACAGGTTTCACTTAAAACTATCAGAAAACACACGTGTTTGCATTACAACTCCCAACATTAGCTAAATTACAATTTTGAAGTAGCAATGAAAATAATTTTATGGTTGGGGGTCACCACAACACGAGGAGCTGTATTACAGGGTCATGGCATTGAAAACGTTGAGAACCATGGCTCCACAAACAGTGCTGGACAGCACTTTCATGTACGGGAGAGCTCGGCTCACTGTGGATGGTGTCCCTCCTAGACACGTGGTCTTGGGAGGTAAGAAAGCAGGCTGAGAAAGCCACAGGGAACAAGTCAGTAAGCCACATTTCTCCACGGCTTCTGTGTCCGTTCCTGCCTGCAGAGTCCTGCCTTGAGTTCCTGCCCTGACTTCCCTCAGTGATAGATTATGAGCTGTGGGTTGTCTGTGGTCATTTACCACAGCGAGCATGCTGTGACTCAGCCAGCAAACAGCTGTGTGTTTACACTAAGGTTAGGAAGTAGCAAGAATCTTGGCTCTCTCTACATCACAGCAACAGAAACCCTAAGATAAAAAGGAGGAGGAGGAGGGAGGACAGAAGAGAATGGGGGTGGGAGGGAGGAAGGAAAGAAGGAGGGAAGGAAGGACGGACAGAAGGATGATGGATGTGTGTCTACTCAGCATCATCAAGGCCCAGGGAACCAAAAGATTGCAGGAGCCTCTCAAACTGTAATACTCTTCCTTCTTAAGTTGCTTTGGTCGGATACCTTGGCGGAGCAGTGAGTGTAGTAACTAACACTGGCTGTGTTTCCTAAATTAATTAATTAAGCTCATGGATAGGTGTGGATAGGCTAAATCATATCATCCATAGGGTTGGCTGTCTGTTTGAAACCCAGCCTAAGTGACCCCCAAACCAGCCTTGTCCTAACCAACAGACACTGCTTTGGACAGGGAAGAACCTCCATCACCTCTTCCCCATATCGGGCACCCCAATACCCCAGAACGTTCAGAACCCATTCGCAATACCTCTGGTTGTGTGTGTGGGGGTGGGGGGGGCACTATCTCCAGTTTTCTGGCAAGCCAAGCTGCTAGGGACAGTAGCATTACACTCCCTGGAAAGAGTCTGATGGGAACAAGCTGTTCCATGTGGCTGGGCCATAAAACAGCCTCTGTGCAGTTTCAGCAGCAATCCTGAACATCGCTTAAGTAAGAATAATTGCCCACTTAGTCACACCTGAGTGCATCCCAGCCTGTGTGTGGCCCCACAGAGAAAGGCAGGTAAGGAGGGAAGGCTGGATGCTGCGCAAGTTCCCTGCTGTCCACAAGGCCTGGGGACCGAGGGATGTAGGATAGCACAGGACAGGACCAGCATCAACTGACTGTCACAGCCTGGAAGCTCAGGCCAGCAGGAGCAGCTGTCCACTACAGCCCTCTTGGCACACACCTGAAGTGATGGGGTTGCTTGGCAGACAATTGTTGGAGGAATGGTTGTTGTACTGGTGACAGGGGTGGACAGTAATGATAAAACACCGTAAGGACACTAGGCGTCCCAGAGGCAAGGGGAAGGCATAAAGACAGAGGACAGACAGAGGGACTCTGAGCAGTAGACGGGCGGAAGGATGTCTCACAGATCCCTGACTACGACAAGGTAGTAAAATGGAAGCACTGCAGATGCAGAGAGAGAGACTGTAGGTCTGAGTGGCTTAAATATTCTTCCTGGTGGGCTGGGGATAGAGTGCTTACCTTTGCATCAAGCTTTGGTTCCATCCCTAGCACCACAAGAGCCAAGCATAAAGTAGGCACACTCCTGTAATCCAGGTACTAGGGAGGTAGGTAGGAAGATTAGAAGTTCAAGGCCATCCTCAGCTACATAATCTATTGTGTTTGAGGCCAGCCTGGACTATAGATAGAGGGACAGATAGATAGAGAGACAGATAGACAGATAGACAGACAGACACACACAGGGACAGACACTAGAGGGAAGGTCTCCTAGTATTATGCAGCATTCCAACACAGAAGAGATGTATCCACATACTCCAAGCCAAACTGTTTCAAAGATGCTTTCCAGAAAGCCAACCAGGCCAGTGAATAAGACAAGGGGGTTACAATGGGAAGGTGGCACAGAATCTTTTTCCTGGCCATATGAAGCTAGCCTGATCCTCTCAAGACTCACGTAGCCCAGGCTGGCCTCAAACTGGCTGTGATCTTGAACTTCTCACTGTCCTGACTCCACCTCTGGAGTGCTGGGCTTACACACATGGGCTACCAGGTTAGGTTTCTGCAGTGCTGGGAGCAGGACCCAAGACTTCTGGCATGTTAGGAAGCAGTCGGCTGATCAGCTACATCCCCAGCTGTTCTCCCTTTTGGGCAACTACACTGAGAAACTAGAAAGGTCTACTGGAATCGATTATGAAGCCCTGACCTGGAGCTCCACTTTCAATCTTGGGTGACCTTGGTCTGGCTGCACTCTTCAGTGTACAGGGGCGATGACTGAGTCAGAAGCAAGGGGCCTGCTTAGGACAGCCCAGCACATCAGGACAGGGGTCTGTCCATGCTGCCCTGGAGAATAAGAATATCAGAAAGCAAGGCTTCCTGTAGAAGCTGCTATGCCTCTGGGGGACAGGAGGCTGTAGGCAAGAGTGGCCAATGGAAGGGACATTGTCTAGGTCAGGCTGACTCATCAAACATTGAGGAAAGAACTCTAACAAAAACAGTAATAATAAATAGGAAAAACATCCCCTGTGACCCATACAAACTGACTGTGCCCCTCTGTGCTAAGCATGCCCTGTGTCTAACTCAGATAGCATTCAACAGCACTGCAGAACATCTACCATTATTGCATCCATTTTACAGATGAGAAAACTGAGGCACAGGCTTCCTGAGATCAAGGGGGCATAAACTACTAGTTCAGAGAGCCCAACTCTACTGTCTGTGCACTGTTGCCAGTGCCAATGAAGCACCATGGGACAGGTGAGAGCCACTGGCAGCTGCTTGGGAACAGCCACTGCCTAGCATAAAGGAAGGACTCCCCTTCCCCCCAGGAAGCCAGAGTGTAAGAGGCACAGGCATAAGAGAGTCTCAGGGCTGGGGTGTGGCTCCATGACACTAGGAAAGCCTAAAACAAGAGCCCTTGGGTTCCAAGCTCAACAGGAGGGAGAAGAGAGGGAAGAGAGAAAAGAAAAAGGGAGATAGACAGGAAGGGGGAAGAGAGGAGGGAGGGGGAGGGCACTGGGAGGGAGGAAGAGTGAGAGCGAGAGCGAGAGAGAGCGAGAGAGAGCGAGAGAGAGCGAGAGAGCGAGAGAAAGAGAGAGAGAGAGAGAGAGAGAGAGAGGGAGAGAGAGGGAGAGAGAGAAAATGAATGAATGAACCTGAGAGAAACAGACAAGGATGCAGGGAGGGAGAAGAGACGTTGTATCAGAGATCTCCAGATGCTTTGTTTAAACTGAACTCCTGATTTTAAGTCTCTTAGAAACAGCTCAGTGTAGACTGATAACTTAGCATGCAAGAGGCTAACAGTTCCGTTCACTTCCAGCTCTTAAGGGGGTGCTGATGCTACGGGAGAGGAAGGACCATGACGGCTAGCCACCTGGCTTTGTCTCACAGAGAGAACATCACTGTCAAGAGTTGGGCATTGGACCTCCAGGTCCTGAAATGGGACTCGGTGCTTGATTCCAGCCCATGAGACTCAACCCCAGCTCTAAGTTTCAAGGCTGTCCCCAAGGCTTCTAGAATGGTCTGGTACCCATGGAAGCACATGAGACAGCTCAGAAATATTTTTGGAAAAGAACCCGTGGCAGACAGGAAAATACAACAGCATTTGGACAGACTCAGTGGAAAGCACTGAGAAACATCTGACTTAAATTGCTTTGCAAATTACACCATTTTAAAAATTAGAGGGTGGGGGGACCCTGGGCCAAAATGTATTTTTAAAGATTTATGGCCTCCAGAGTGTTAGCTCAACAGCCGAAGAGGCTGTGAAAGAGCCACCCAGGCTTCTGCTTGGGCTTTTGGGAAGCTTCCTGCTTGATCCTGAAGCCAGGCTTCGTTAGCTTGTCTGCTGTGCAACTCGCCCACCTAACCCACCAGGCCCTGCTCTGCCCAGTCTGGAAACGTTTGTGTGCATACCTACACACATGCCTCTCTCTCTCCCTCTCTTCCCCTCTCCCTCTCTCTCCCCTCTCTCTTTTCCCACTGTGTGTGTGTGTGTGTGTGTGTGTGTGTGTGTGTGTGTGTGTGTGTGTGTGTATGTGCGCGCACATACTCAGAGGTGAAAAGTCAGCATCAGAGGCTATTCCCAGGTGCTTCGTTGATTATTCTCATGAGACATGGTCTCTCTCTTTTACCTGGAGCTCACTGATGATGCTGTCTGGCATCAAGCTCCAGGGCTCCAGCTGTCCCATCTCTAGCTATGGGATTACAAGCAGGCACCAGGACACCCAGCTTTTTCACACGGGATGGAACTCAGATTTTCAGGCTCGTGCATTTTACCAACGGAGCCTTCTCCCCAGCCCCGAGAAGGTGCTCTGACACATACTTTAGGACCCCCAGCCCTTAGCCTTGTGGACTCCTTTAGAAGCAAACAAGAGACCCCATGCATCCAGCCCTCTGCAAGAGATCAAGAGCTGCCAGCCTTGGGGCAGAGGAGGATGATGAGACCCGGGGACGGACACACAGGAGGCCTTTCCAAGGCTGACACTCAGATTATAGTATGGGCAAAATTATGGCTCTAGTCATACCCAAGCAATCTAAAGCAATGATCTAGAAGCAAACAAGAGTTCAGCTCTCTGTATATGAGGGCTCTCTGCCTGGCAGATATAATTTACCAAAGACACAAAATATTTGGAGAGTTGAGTGTTCTGAACATGTATGGAATTTTTTTTTCTGATAATGAGATTGAATTTAGAGCCTGCCACGTGTGACATCATCCAGAATCCAAGATGCACCCAGCAACACAGTCATTGACAGGATGTAGGACTAAGTCTTTTGGTCATAACTGCCCCTATCTTGCCATTGTGCCCCCTGCCATGAGCAGGCAAGACCCACTACCCCAGCCCTCCACAGATGTGTATAAGGCAGGACATCCCAGGCCCATGTAAACCACCTCTTCCTGCCAGATGACTACAGGTCCTGGCACAGACCATGTGAACCATGTCTCATGCTCTGAAGGAATAAGCGATTACCTGACTGTCTAGCTCTGGGAATCAGCTCTGCAACTCTCCTGCCCTAGCTGTCTCATATCAGGATATCTAGAAACAACTTTGCAAAGGGGGCCTTCAGTGATTAGTGTAGGCCTCCCTGGATGTACTGCACCTGCAGGCCTCTAACCTGAAGCCTAGCATGCATCTGCAGCTACATCCCTACACCTGCAGCCTAGCCCACACCTGCAGTCCACACACTAACAGTCAGACACCTGTAGCCCGGCATGCACCTGCAGGTAAGCACACGCACACACACACACACACACACACTTTCTAGCATATTCCTGCACCGCCCTACATACACCCGCAGTCCAGCACACACCTGTGGCCCCACATATACCTGCAGCTCATCATGTACCTGAAGCCCTACAGACACATAGCACACACTTCTTCAGTCCACATATGGGCTCCAGCACCACCCACACCTGCAGCATTTTCCATCCGCCAGGCCTCTGTGTCCCATGCATTCTCACGACAGATACGCACATATGGTTGCAAGCTGAGAGCCGCAAGAGCGAAATGCCTCAGAGGCTAAGCAAATGTGGCTGGTTCCCAGCAGCCAGCCTCTGTGGCTGGACTCTTTATTGATCATACATGTCTCCCTTCACTGCTTATGTTTGAAGATATCCTTTCCACCCTCCTGCTGGGCCCCCATGCTGAACCTCGACCAGGCCTAGAGATGATCCCAGAGATCTTTACACCAAGGAAGCCCATGGCAGCTTCCAATGACTGGCTCCTGCTTCTTACATTCATCTCCTCACATAGAGCACACTCCTGGGAAGTTAGTTAGCCCATATCTGACGCTACAGAGCAGTGGCTCTCAACCTTCCCAGTGCTGTGACATCCCCCCACCATAAAATTATTTTTATTGCTATTTCATAACTGTAATTTTGCTACTGTTATGAATTATAATGTAAATAACTGATATGTGGGATATCTGATATGTGACCCTGTGGAAGGGTTATTCAACGCCGCCCCCCTGCCCCGGCAAAGGGCCATGACCTACAGATTGAGAACCACTGGTCTGGGGCATTGGGGGTCTGAGTACAAGAGGTGTTTTTCGTGGAACCTTTGCTCTGCCACGGAGAGTTTAAGCAGGAGTGGCATCTTAAAATATTTTCTTAAGTTTGAATTACACTTATTTAAGGGGACACATGCATGCATGTATGAGAGTCAGATGGCTACCTGCAGGGGCTGGTTCTCATTTTCCACCACATCACATGGCTCCCAGTGATGGAATCTGAGTTAGCAGCAAGCACCTCCACCTGGAGAGGCATCGTGCCAACTTGGTTTTAAGATCTTAAGGACCGCAGCTAACATAGAAGTCAAGTCCCAGCAATATCCTTTGGGTTGCACCACTGGGCTTCCTTGCCCCTGCCCTTTAGCCCATCTTCAGTAGAGACAGATCACATGTGTCCCCTTTAACACAGGCATAGCCACTCTTCCCAGACTCCTGGACACCCTTCCAGATTAGCTGTTTAGGGAGCTTACCAGCCCCACAGGAGCACATTTCAGTGGAAGACATTCCTGGGTCCCCCTGGCTCCTGAGTGCATGCGCCTGGCCTGAGACTTCCACAGGCCATAAACTACCTGCTTATGTGACAAATGTCTGATTTGTGAAACCCTCATCAGCCAAACTCCCTAACGAAGGGCACCTGAGAGAGCACGGAGTGGGCAACGTGTGGGGCTGGTGCTCCTCTGCAGTGGCTGTGCTCCACAGAACATGTGGGGCTGGTGCTCCTCTGCAGTGGCTGTGCTCCACAGAACATGTGGGGCTGGTGCTCCTCTACAGTGGCTGTGCTCCACACAACATGTGGGGCTGGTGCTCCTCTGCAGTGGCTGTGCTCCACACAACATGTGGGGCTGGTGCTCCTCTGCAGTGGCTGTGCTCCACACAACATGTGGGGCTGGTGCTCCTCTGCAGTGGCTGTGCTCCACATAACATGTGGGGCTGGTGCTCCTCTGCAGTGGCTGTGCTCCACGCTTTGCCCCCTTTCCCAGTAGATAACCCCTCAAGCATTTGCTGTCACTGGCCTCAACAGTGACAACTGGTCTGATGCCACAGGGCCCCTCTCCCCTCAATTATGTCCTAATTACTGTCTAATTACTGCCTAAGTCTACTCTCTGTTGTTGTGACAGGGCAGGGAATGGCTCTGTTTGTTTGAGAGAGGAAGGCCAAATCAGGGCGTTTCCCTCAGGACAGGTGGAAGAGAGCTCCTGGGAACTCTCTCAGCCTCAGAGAATGGGGCAGGGGGGAATCTAAGGACCACCACTGCCCAGGAATTCACTCCACTGTGCTGTGCCTCCATTTATGCCTCCCTGGCTGGATGACCTATTGGGCTATGGCTCCTCTTTCTAGACCTAAGAGTTAAGCCTCCACACCAGGCCCACAAACTCAGAGCCTGTCCCCAGAGGTGCTCAAGGCTGACCTCACTCGCATCTCCCACTTGTGACTTGACAATTACCTTCAACTTAGAATCGTGGGGAGAGAAGAAAACCAATGCAGTGTCAACAACCTGTGTGACTCAAGGGTGGCTCCATGTCACGAGTTCAAACCCCTGATGCTACTCCAAGCACAGACCACAGACCATATACACAGCCTCGCTCAGGGGTGGAAAGAAACAAACTGAGCCCTTCCCTTGTGCATGGCCCCTCGGGTATTTGGCCTGGACAAGAAAGCATCAGAGCACAACTAAATGTGTTTGAATTAAAAGGGGTAGAAAATAAATCTGTTTCTTTGCTCTGAGACAGAATAGCTGTGTGGCCTCCAGATGGACAGCCCAGTGACAAGGGAGGTCTCACCTTCCCGCCAAACTATCCAACTAGGATGCTGGCACGGACCGTGGAAACTGGAGAACATCTCTCTTAGGGACAGTGAAATGAGAGACTGTGGCTCGTGGAGTCCCTTCTGTTGTAATTAAGTTGGCCAGAAATCCACCTAAGATAGTAAATTCCATACCTGACCCTCTAATTACAGCCAGCAGGCATTGGCAGACGATTGCTTTCTGAAATAGTCCGCAGCGGGCAAGAGGCAAGAAGCTCTCAGGATTCATCTTCCTGGTGCCAGCTGAACACACCCCAGGGTGGCCAGGCAGCTGCCCAGTAAGACTCTCCTCCCCCACCCCCCACTCCCTGCTCAAGCCTCAGCCACCAGACTGGGAGAGCCAGCTCTCCAAAGAAAGCTGCAAGCCACCTTCTTGGGGACTGGGATTCCTAGGGCAGAGGCACTGCCCTCCATAAACCCAGCGTGCCTCCCAGATGACAGGGGCCAGCGCACTCATTAAATCCTAATGACCTCGTGAAAAACACCCCTGCCGCTCTCTGGGCGTGCAAAACAGAAAGTGTACCTCCGTGGGCGGCTACAGCTGCGGCCACCGCCAGAGGACAGGCCTTTTTCCCTGGGTCGGGGAAGCTGCTGTCCTCCAAGAGACCACTCTTGGCTTCTTTCTTCTCCAGTGCAGGGGCTGGGGCAGAAGTCTCCATCTCAGAGGCTCATACTCTTTGGTGGCGGACCCTGGAGGAAAGGACACAGACATTCAGCCACGACATTGCACCCCGAACCCATCTAGGAAATACCAACCCAGGTCCACACCACACGGGGCCTACAGCACCAAAGTTCACACTCAGTCTTCTGACCCCAGGAGGGAAGGCCTAGATAATTTTGACATAGTCATCCTGAGAAACGACGGGTCTGCTTGCTGAATGGCCATAAGGACAGGAACTGAACATTTTAGTTTGTTTATTGTTTAACCTGAATTTAAAAAACAAAACAAAACAGCAACAAGTTCTTAATGATGAAAACATACAGGAGCAGAGAACCACCTGACCCGGAGAAACAAAACCGAACAGAGAGCCCGAAGTCTAGGAAAAAAACAGAAATACAACAGACTTCTCCAAGAATGCTTTCCCAAACCACTTTGCCTCTGCGCTTCCTTCATTGGCTGACTCATGTGGATGTTCATTCATTCATTCATTCATTCAGTCAGTCAGTCAATATTCATATCACTAACTGTCATCGTTTTGTGGACCCCTTTGGGGGTGGAAGGACACTTTCACAGGTCACCTAAGACCATTTGAAAGCATATTTACATTACAATTCACAACAGTAGCAAAATTACAGTTGTGAAGTAGCAATGAAAACAATTTTATGGTTGAGGGTCACCACAAGCACGGCGGCTATCAGGGCTCACATAGCCCAGGCTAGCCTAAAGCTCATCCAAGGATGACCTTGAGCCCCTGAGCCCCTGAGCCCCTGAGTCTCCTATCTCCGACTCCTCAATGCTTGTATTGTAAGTATATAGCAGTAAGCCTGGTTTAAGCTATCTTTAAAATCTGTCGCTTTAGATCCAGCGGTATGGCTCAGCAGGTAAAGGTATCTTGCTGCACCAGGGTGACAGCTTGAGTTTATTCAAAGAAACCCCCTATAAAGGTGGGAGGAGAGAACTGACTTCAGGGAGTCAGACAGCACGTGCATGTCACTACATGCAAGCCACGTGCATATAATAATAATAATAATAATAATAATAATAATAATAATAATGATGATAGCATCTGCTACTATGGGGTTCTGTCATGAGAATAGTCACCAGCCACCTGCTAAAGCCTCCTTTTCTTACACTGTCCCTTAGCCTGGCATCACCCTATCAGCTGCTCTTATTAGGGCTGTGACTGTCATGGCTGCACCAGAAGCAAGTAGCCCAGCAGCCAGTGGTGCCTCTCCAAGAATACACTTCACCTTTGCCTGAAAAACCCCATTAAGATGCCACCTTCCCCAGGAAGTCCCCTGCTCTGGACAGTCCACGGTTGGAACCCTACATCTGCCAGATTATGAGTCTACCTGACACTCCACACCAGCATGTTCTCACAGCTATGCCCATTGTCTCCTAGGTGATTTTAAATCCCACTGGGTTTTTGATCAAGATTAACCAGTAGAATTATCTGGAATGGTGGCACCTGTCTTTAACCCCAACCCTCGGGAGGCAGAGGCAGGGCGGTCTCTGTGAATCTGAGGCCACAATCTACATAGTTAAGGTCCAGGGCGACTACACAGAGAGGCCCTGTCTCTAGATAGGTAGATAGATAGACAGACAGATAGATGACAGATAGACAGACAGACAGACAGACAGACAGACAGATAGATAGATGTAATTGGTATACTCCCTACACAGAGAGACCCTATCAATAAACAAACAAATGCAACTGGCCTGCTCCTCTCCCCAGGCTAGAGCTCCTCTAGTGTCCTGCTGGGTCCTTTTTAGCTCTTTACTTTGAATATGTTAAATTATGCTTATGCACAGGTGTCTGCATAGAATGAGTGTAGGTGTCCTCAGAGGCCAGAGGTGTAAGACCCCGTGGAGCTGGAGTTACAGGCTGCCCACATAGCCACAGTGGCTGGGAACTGAACTCCTTTGAAAGAACAGCAGAGCAGCAAACATTCTTAAACCACTGAATCATCTGGAGCTCCTCCTGCTGGGTCCTGGTCCACTTAAGCCTCTAGCAGAGGGAGAGGCTGGCTCCCTGTGCATCCCTTATCTTCCTGGCAGGAGGACCAGGCTCCTGTTGACAAGGGTCTGGAGGTCTAAAGAGTAGGGAGGAGGGGGTAGAAGAGAGCAGTGAGAAATGAACCTCTTTTGTTCCCTTACTCCCAGGCACTGACTTGGCAGTGGCAGCTCATCCCCCTCTGTCCTACCCTAACAAGTGGCAGCAACCTGGTAACCCCCAATTCACTGATGACCTCAGGATTCTGCTGGGAATGAGCTGCCGGAGGCCACTTCCCACAGAGGCAGCAGAGCAAGGTGAACAGTTTGGTAGTCTACTGACATGTTACTTAGAAGCCCTGGGGGGAACAGCCACCCAATGAAGAGCATCCTGAGGGCTTGAGCACAAAATTGTCAGGAGCCTCAGCACTCAGGCTGTGGCAGCAGATTCTGAGTAAAAAGGAACAGCTGCACACAGAAGCACCAGGGATTCAGGGGGCACCCCTCCCCACTGTGCAAGTCAGTGCCACCACGCTCCCCCTCCCCCCTTACCTCTGCCACAGGAGAGGAAGGCAGGAGACAGAGCCAAGAGTCTTCATAATTCACAGGAATTAGTGGGATTAGCTCAATTTCTGGGTAAACACCAAGCACCCTGGGTCCCAAGCAGATACATTCACTCCTGGGGACAGCCAGTCACCACTGTACCTGCGTCCTTGTGCGGACCCCATCCCCCACCACCTGGGGACAGCAGGGAGGGGTCTGTGCACGGCTTCATGGGTACTGGCTGGGTGAGTGAGTGTCTATGTGGGTTGATTCCCACAGGCAACACAAAAGCTTCTTCAAAGAAGGGTCTGAGAGCCCCAGGACACTCCAGGGGAGGAGAGTCAACACCCCACTTTCTTTTACAGCTCTGGAAATGCCCGCACATTCCACAGGAATCTGCTACACCAAGGGGAGCCTGGGCCTGCCCTGGGGAGGAGCCCCTTTCCATTAGAGATTTTCCCCAGGTCTCAGGCCCTCTGGGGCTTTTCCATGAGACCTCTCATCCAGACATATGGCTGGAGAACCCACAAAATGTGCAAAGAAAGCACTGTGCATGTGTTGGTGTGTATTCACAGGTATTGGGGGAGGGCAAAGCATGTGGAGGCCCTATGTCAACATTGATCCCTTCAGTCACTCTATGGTTTGATAAAGATGATGACTTTGAAGTAGGGTCTCTTGGTGAACCTGGGGCTCATAGATTTGGATAAACTGACTGTTGGTGTGTAAGCGCCAGGGATCCCCTGCCTGGTTTCAGGCAAACCAAATCCAAACCGAGACCCTCACATTTGTGTGGCAAGCAGTTTGCCAACTAAGCCATCTCCCCAGCTCTCCGCATTTTAAAGACACTTCATGAGTTCAGGACTTAGCAGAACATGTCTATAAACCTAGGCATGGAACCAAAGCTTGGAAGTTAAGAGGTCCAAGCATTCACAGTCAGCCTGGGGCATATGCAAAGATCCTGTTTCATACAGATCAGAACGAGAAAGCTCTTCAACAGTTGTGTCCTGCGAGCATGCACAGGACGGCGAGGGAAGTGTCTATCGCTCCCTGTTGTTTGTCTCCAAGTAATTTCTAAGCAACGCTTAAAACAAGACTTTATGGACTAAATATTTCACTAGAGCCGGGGGGGGGGGGGGGGGAGTGAATCTGTGGGGAAAGCCTTCGCCATGAAGCCCGAGGACCTGAGTTTGATACTCGGGACCCTCATCCTCCATGGCACTGAATACCAGCTCTGCGCATGGTGGCTTCCTACCTCCGACCCTGCACTTGGCCTGCAGTGAGAAAGCCCAAGTGTTACCCTATCATAAGCATGGTGCCTGTACAGCCGTTGCACTTGATGGAAAGTGGGGTCTTTTGTGAGCCACACTTTCTATTTCTATCATTTCAGCATGACGGTGAATGATAATCACAGCAGGTGTTACGGGGTCCACAGCACAGGCCAGGGTAAGGAGCCTTCCAGGAGTGGCGTGAATACACTGATACTCAGAATGAGGAACTCTGAACTCCTGGAGACCCACCACCACCTGGCTGCTTTGAACTCCTTTGTGAGTGAGTCACACACATAAGCACTTCCTGGGGTGAAATCAACCTCCAGGAGGGAGGCAGGAGCTGGCCTCCCAGCCAACATAGCCACCTACCACAGGCCCTGGCACACTCGCATCCTTTCTGATCTCAGCCAGGCAGCATGCCTGTCCCGTCTTACATACATGAGCACATGGGAATGCATGGGCACAGCAAATGGAACATACGCTGCACTCTTAGTGTACGAAGGTGTCTGTGTGTGCAAGTACACAGCCATACATACATACATGTTCATGCACTCATGGTCTCATTTAACACAAACAGTGCTACTGCATACACCTGTCACATATATGTTGTCAGAAGGAATTACACGCACATGCACTCATGCATCCACAACGCATGTGCAAAAACACATACAGATCAGATAGGCACATATTTCAAGCAAGAGCTAGTGAAAACCTACCCTGCCTTGATTGCAGACATTTTTTTCATGCATTTATTTAATGTATGTGCACACACATGCACATCTGTGGAAGTCCGAGGACAACTTATGGGGTCAGTTCTCTCTGACCATTATAGGCTCCAGGAATTGAACTCAGATCATCAGCCTTGGTGGCAAGTGCTTTTCTCTAATGAGCCATCTTATCAGCAGGACATCTCTGCATGTAGCTCAGGCTGGCCTGGAAGTCACTATGCAACCCAGGATGATCTTGAACTTCTAATCCTCCTTCCTTCACCTCCCAAGGGCAGCACCACGCCTCAGCACTGTGCGGTGCTGGGGATCCACCCTAGGGCTTTGTGCACGCATGCCCATCCCTACTTGATTTTATTATCCATGAACGTTGCTGGAGTAGAAGGGGGCTTAGCAATGCAGCATAGTGAGCAGGTTGGAAATAATCACACAGTGCCGAGGCTGAAAGTGTCAGAGCAAGCAGGGCTCTGGAGAAGACAGACATTTCAGAAGCATAAGCAGACCTGTGACTCCCTTGGGTGTCACTTCTACAGCCCGCCTTGGCCAGTCTGGCTTCTGGTCCCCTCGGCTCAAGCTTCTCCCAGAAACCTACAGGTTACAAAATGACCCATTGCAGCAGGTCACAGCCACATCATGCAAAAAGCAGCCCCAAGGCAATGCACCTGCCCCTTTTCTAGCCCCTTGAATTTCTTTCTCCAAGTACAAAAGCTCCGGGATTTGCAAGGCCCCTGAGCTAGAGAGCTGGTGTTAGGAAAAGTGGTAATTAACCCTAATTCACTGACTGGCTGGGCAGGGGTTGGGCCCCAAGGGCATGATGGGTAGGCCTCCTTCCTGAGATGAGTATCAGAAAGGCTTCCTTCTTCCTAAAGGCGCAGGTAGGACTTCTGGCTCAAGCTCCAGAAAGCATCCCAGCCCCCACTGTCTTGTACTCCGATCTATTCTCTGGAAACACAGGCTGATTCCACTTCCTGTCTTGGCTTCTTTACCTGATCATTCAGACTTTCTGTCCCACTAACACCGTGGACTTTAAGACCCAGAACCCTACACCAAGGGACCTTATCCACAGTCCCAGAAGCCCAGGCAAGCAAGTGACACCATTACAGGAAGGACAGTGACTGTGGACACCAGAGATGGAGCATGCATTTGGACAAAGCCCACGTCTCAGTTTCCCCATCTGTAAAACAGAGGGGCAGAGTCTTTCTCTCAAGCTGGGCAGGCAGAGTCCCAGCTGTCTGGGACTGGATAGCAGAGTTCTACTGAGGCTCCTTCTGACAATGGACCAGCCTCAGTCTCCCCTGTTAGATCCTGAGAATACAACACAGTATAGCAGCATTTTATAAGATAGACTCTTCCTAGGTCCCAACCTCCCACCCCTACCCCACTGTCAGGTCCCCTTTCTCTCCAGGGGCTTGATGCCCAGAGGGCCACAGTCTCTCCCTGGTACCCCTTCCAGCAGGACTGGACCACACTATGAAGCCACATTGGCAAGCAAACAAGGATGCACTGTGTTACCTGCCTGCCAGACCTACACGGGCTGATGGGCTACCGCAGCATTGTGTATTTCTGAAGCTGGAAGGGAAAACAAAGCTGGCCTCTGCCCTGGGAAGAGAAAACAGAATCCTTAGGGCAGTCCTTAGCAGGGGAATAGGCTGCAAAGATGCCAGGGACAGACCAAGGCTACTTCCTCTGAGAACAAGCTAAGCAGCAAGGACCAAAGGCCATCAGAGTACCACGGTGCGTTCTGAGAACAGAGTTTGCATCCCTTGGCAGCACCAAGGCCCCACTTCCAGACTTAGACCAAGCTCGTTGTCCCATCCCATCCTAAGCTTGAGCTTGTCACTATTGTGAGTGGTCATGCTCGTTCCTCTATTGGAACGCTAGGCTAGGATGCCAGGCTAGGATGCCAGGCTAGGATGCTAGGCTAGGATGCCAGGCTAGGCTAGGATGCCAGGCTAAGATGCTAGGCTAGGATGCTAGGCTAGGATGCCAGGCTAGGATGCTAGGCTAGGATGCTAGGCTAGGATGCTATGCTAGGATGCCAGGCTAGGATGCCAGGCTAAGATGCTAGGCTAGGATGCCAGGCTAGGCTAGGCTAGGGTTTCTGGCTTGTTCCTATGACCCCTAAAATGATGGCTCCCCTGCTCTGCTTGTTTATCTGTTACTCTTTCTGTCCGCCTGGGCACAGGCTGAGTCAACATTTGATGACTGACACAGAGTGTAACTAAACACAGGAATGTTCTCAGGGCACTCACCAAGCACACCTTTCTCCTCCTAGTATCACCTCAAGATTTAGTTCTAACAAGAACAGAGCAGCCAGCAGGTCTCAGCTTCTGTGACCCACTGACAACCCTCTGAGGAGTGCTGGGTTGAGGGCAGCATCAAACTATTATGCTAGGCCTTATACAAGTTGATGTAATCATTAACTTACAATGTCTGCCATGGAAGATGCAGTATTTAACTAGTAATGCCTGTTGTGGCTAGTGCTATTGACACTAGGTTAACAAGGGGAAACCAGCTTACATAAAGTCTTCATGTGGGTCCCTAACAATTGGAATGGTGGTAATCCCAAAAGCTGTTGCCTGCCTGCAGGTGAAATATGTTCTTCTAGCTGGGCTGCCTTGTCTGACCTCAGTGAGAGAGGAAGCACCTAGCCTTGCGGAGACTTGAAGTGCCAGAGTAGGGGGGGATAGCCAGTGGGGGTGGGGGACCTAATCAGAGGAGAAAGGGAGGGGGGGATGAGGGAAGGATTGTGGGAAGAGGTGACCTGAAAAGAGCAGGGGGGCAATGAGTGGGATGTAAAAAGTGAATAAGTAAAAAAGAATTAAATTAATAATAATAATAAAAAGAATGCTTACCTTCCCTTAATCCTAACTCACATAGTGATGAAGTAAGACTTCACTATGCAAAGAGCTTAGTGCAGAAACTTCATATCTGCGGAGCACCTACTGTGTTCTGGGGCACACAGTAGTTCTTGTGATGTATAATAAAGTGACTTTATCAATTAAAAAGCAAGAAGCTTGCGGGGCATGGTGGCACACATCTTTAATCTCAGCACTTGAGAGGCAGATCTCTGGGAACTAGGGGCCAGCCTGGTCTATATAGTGATTTCCAGGATAGCCAGGGCTATGTGAAGAGACCCTGTTTTTAAAAAAAAAACCAAAACAAGCAAACCAACCAACCAACCAAGAGGTTTTAAACTATTAAAGCAATTCTCTCCAGTGAAACGCATACTGAGGATGGCACTTTAGAGTCAGGGACAAGCAAAGCCTCCCTGTGCGCTTAAGGAGCAAATTTCAAACCACAGAACAAGACCCAGGTTCTTACAGTGGGTGGAGGCGAGAGGCTGCAGGGCTTGGGGAGGTGTAGACCCAGGGCAAATTTACAGGCTTCTGACCAGGTTTCCAGTACCACACATGTGTTCTTTCCTTCAGACTCAAATCCAATTTTTTTTAAAAAAATCAGTTTGTTATCCCCGTAACAATCACACTGCTGTTACACCAGTAAGTGTTTTGTCTAGCATCTCAGTAGCATACTACTGCACAGCTGGGCAAAATTTGAGGCTGCCTGGGACGGAGCCATCCCTAGACCCAATTCCTCTTGTCCTTCTCCCTCCAACCCTAGAGACAGGTGTTGACAATGGCCTCCAATCTTATCCCCCACCCCCTTCTCCCCAGTAGCTCATGCTAAAGGAACTATCACAGATAGTTCTCATTTACAGCATAGCCAGCTGTCAGCCACATCATCTCCCAAACCAGACTGACAGGGTGGGTGCCACTCCCAACTCCTAGGCCCAATGTGAGACCAGCAGGCTGGAGCCCCAGGGAGTATGTACGAGGCCACAGTTAGGTGGAAAAAGGAACTGGGCACATGGCAGGGTGCAGACAGGATCCAAGCCACCGGAGTTGTGAACCAGCTACTCTATGTGAAAGGGAGGGTCCCACCATCGAGGCTTCTAGGCCTGAGGTCACAGGGAAGAGGGCAGGGCTGGGAGATCTCTGACTGCAGGTGTAGGGTGGGGCTCTCCCCCCTCAGGGCTCTAGAGAGACCCAATCTCAGTCCGTGTGTGGCCCTGGCATCTCCAAATTCGGCTGCTGCTCTGACTTGCCAAGCTGGAGGCCTCCCCACACCTCACAGGCACCACCAGCGTGTGCCTCTGAACGGGCACTGCCTTCACCAAGAGTATCTTTTTATTATAATAAAACTAGCAGGATCTCACTGGCTAGGCTCTCCCTCCAGGAGGCTGTGACTATGACCCCAGGCCAGCCTGCCATTCAGTTCCAGGTGAGCCTGGACCCTGCCCAATCCAGGCTTCCTCTATGTTCAGGACCCCACTGGCCTCCCTCTCAACCCTCGCTCCCTAAATCCACACATCACGTCCAGGCTCCTGCCTGGAGTTCCGATGTCTACTCCAGCCCACAGCTCAGTTGCAGCCTGGCACCTACCTGCCCAAACAAGAGGGTAAGGAAAGAAAGGTCTATCTGCTTCAAGACTCAGAATAACACAAGATTCCGGGATCCTACTGTGCAACACCTGCAGCTATGTCAGGGCATTCAGCCCCTGCCTCCATGAGGGGAGGCAAAGAACGGCAGGCCAGTATTGATCTGGAGGAGGAAGGCTGAAGGCTAGGCAGAGAAGCCTTGGGAGGAAAAGGCCCTTAATAGACAATGTCAAGAAAGAGCAGGTCAGGCCAACTGAGAACCACAAAGGCAGAGCCAAGCACGAACTCTCGCCTCTTTGCTCACAACCCTTGTCCGAACACCTATCCCACCATGGCACCAATTTGAAAAAAAGTACAGGTCATGTCACCTCCTATCCAGGCTGCATATCTTCACTGCATTCTCACTTGGTGCCTCTGGGTGCCTTGATCCTCTGGCCTTAAGCCCCTTCCCCTGGGGGATGGCTCAAATTAGTAAAGCTCTTGCTTTCCAACCATGAGGACGTGAGTTCAAGTCCCAAAACCTACTGTAAAGACAGGCAGGCCTGGAGGTGTACACGAGAATGCCTGGGATGGACTGGGCAGCCAGCCTAGCCAAATCAAGTTCCCTGCCACTGAGAGACTGGCAAAAACAAAACAAAACAAAACAAACAACACACACACACAAGATAGAGATGTCTCAGGTAATAGTAACACCAGAAAATGACCTCTCTGTCTCTGACACACACTCATATCAGTAAAAAAAAAGAAAGAAAGGAAAGAAAGAAAGAAAGAAAGAAAGAAAGAAAGAAAAGAAAAGAAAAGAAAAAAAATCAGTGACCCAGAAAAAGACTAGACCCTCCTCCCCATTAGCCAGGGCTGTAAGCAAGAGACAGCATGCATGGTATACAAGCTGAGGAGAAGGTGAGGGCTGTGTAAGCGATCCTTACAGATCCACACCATAACGACTGGCACCAGTAAGCCTCTAACCTTTCATAGCTCCCTGGACTACTGCCTTGCCTGGAAGAGCTCTCTCTCCCAGTAAATCACCTCTATTTCTACCACTACCCATGTGTTCCTGGTCCAATTCTTTGTTGTGGGGCACAAGAGCCAGAAAAGCCCATCAGATGACCCTGGGACCCTGGTCCTCGGCTGTAACAATGCTATGACAAGAGGCCTGCATGATCCAGAGGAGAAAACTGGGGAGCTATGAGAAGAGAGCCAGAGTCTAGACTGGATTCTGAAGGCCCTGGAGGGGGTGTGATTAGGGACAGCAGGGCTGGAGAGACAGCCCAGTCCTTAAGAGTACCCAACTTCTTGCAGAGGACCTGGGTTCGGTTCCCAGCATCCATTTCATGAGGCTTACAACCTCCTGTACCAGGGGAATCCAGCATCCTCTTCTGGTCTCAATGGGAACCTGCTTGTATGTGTCGTACATGTACATGCCTACACTCTGGCTGAAGGTCCTAGGGACCGTAGAAGAATATCAAACCAGAAATAATGCACTCAACATGTAGTTTACACAATGTGAACTTGCACTGTTGTACGGCTGCTCTTTAGGAGTTTACAGACCTGTGCAAGACCTTGATTTTCCTCTAGCTGGCCAAGTAGACTCCTGACTGCAGTTTCTAAACCCTGAGAAGGTAGTAGATGTGATGGAGCGAAATGGCTCACGGACAGGGTAAGATAATAGAAGCCTGGACCAGGGGAAGGGCGTCCAACTCCTGGGACAGTGAAGGACAGCTTACCCAGGGCCAGGCCGAGAGGCCTGGACCTGGTCTTGCCACTTAGCAAGGGGCACTGATAATAGATTTAAGTCTCTGAACTACTGGGGATTTTGTTTGTTTGCTTGTTTTTAAAGGCATGCAAGTTTTTATGGGTGAGTAGGGAGGGGTCCCCCAAACAGACTGCTGCTGGTGTTTCCCTTCCTCTTCGTCTCTTCCTGTCTCTGTCTCTTTCTCATTACTGTCCATCTTTCCCTCTCTCTTTCCTGCTTCTTAGCCAGTGCTAGGCTAGCACTTCCTCTGGGAGGTAGCTGTGTACTCCCCAGGAAGAAAGAGAGGAGCCATCCCACGCTAGGATCAGCCATCACATACCTTCCTGGCCTCCATACGTACTCAGAGTCACTTTCTAGCATCAAAATACAAAGTGTGTGTGTGTGTGTGTGTGTGTGTGTGTGTGTGTGCGCGCGCGCGCGCGCGCGCGTTCGCGCGCGTGTGTTTCTGTGCGCGCGCGTGTGTTTCTGTGTACTCACGTTATGCTTTCCTTTCCAGAAAGACCTGTTAAGTAAGAGCTGAAGGATCCATGCCTTCTGGAAACAGAGATGAGGGATGTTTACCAAGAACCAACCTGCAGGAAACTCACATTCCTTCACCATGAGTGATGTCTGCGATGCAGAAGGATGAGCAAGCTGCTTTCTTTCCCAGTTACACAAACATAAACACCAATGACACATATACACATACATGAATGAGTACATGCACATACACACACACACACACACACATGCACACGCACACGCACACGCACGCGCACGCGCACGCACACGCACACTGGAGCGCGTGCCGAGACAGTTCCAACCTCCTCCTCCCTAGGTTTGAAAAAGAAAGTAGGCCAGCCAGGGTAAATAGTCCAAACAGGCACCAGTGAGGAGCCAGGCTTAGACGCCCAGGCTCCCTGATCAAGGCTACCTGTGCTCCTCTTTTGAATCTGCTGTATGCTCTAAGGCAAGTTGTTTTTCTTCCTTTCCCCTACCTCCCTTTGAGAAAGGGTCCTCAAACTCGTACATAGCCAAGAAAGACCTTGGACTTCTGACCCTCCTGCCTCCACATCAAAAGTGCTATGATAACAGGTGTGCATCGCCACATCCAGTTTATGCCATACTGAGGATAAAACCCAGGACTTCCTGCATGATAGACAAGCACTCTACCAACTCTGAATACATCCCCAGCCCAAGCTATTATTACATCTCTAACCCAAACTAGGGATTGGTGTGCCTCAGCTTCCCTCTGTAAAGAGTACCCTGAACAATGGATACAGTATGCCTCGTAGACAAAGCCCACTATGAATGTCACTTGTGATCATTATCCAACCAGGAGAGTCCTCTTGTAGGGCAGAGAAAATGAAGACACATTAGGCACAGACCCCACTGGCAATGGCTGCCATTTCCCAGCTTCTGTTGCACACTGATTCACACCAGTTCTTTCTCCACAGAGAACTTTTTTCCTCTTGGTTCAACCCCTGTGGTTTCTAGGGCTGAAGCAGAGAAGCCAGGAGCAAACCACAGGTGGTACAGTCCCACTGTTCAGCCTTGGCAGTGCTCAGACAGTCTTCGGGAGCATCAGGGGCTAGGGGTGTGGCTCCATTAACAGAGCACTGGCCTAGCGTGCACAAAGCCCTGAATCCAATCCCCAGCACGGCATAAACCAGACAGGATGGCTTGTGCCTGTGATCCTAGCATGGGGAGGTAGAGGCAGAAGGATCTACTGATCAAGACTCTCCTCAATTACAAAGTAAGTTTGAAGCCAGCCTGGGCTACTGGAGATTCAACAGCCTGGCTTCTGAAGCCTCTAACATGCCTTCTCCCCTCCCCTTACACATTTCCACCTGAGTCCACCAGACAAGAACACTTGTAGGCTGAACCCAGCCTGAAATATCTGCGGCTTCACCCAGCACTTCCAGTGGCAAACTCAGGAGCATGCCCGGGGAAGTGGCTCAGGCCTGAAAGCCTAAGTCCAATCTCCAGGATTCACCTGGTGGAAGGAACGAACTGACTCCAGGAGGTTCTCTTCTGACTACAACATATGTATCGTGGCATGCGAGTGTGCACACACACACACAATGTAATTAAAAATAACTTTTAAATCACTTTGACATTCACAAAACTTCCATCTTCCCAAGCCAACCAGGTGACATCCCTGTCACAGCTCATGCAAGCAGAAGAGACCCCGAGGGCCTACAGTGAGCAGCACTAGGCTCTCCAGCCAACCACCTGCCTGGCTACCTGGACACACCCCTCACCCTGCTGTCCATCCACTAAACAAGGAAGATGGCTCCTGAGGTGACTTCACCATCCTACAGAGGAGCTCCCAGCAGACTCCGAAGCGTCACCCACCTGTCCCACAGACAGCCCTGAGCCAGCCAGAGCATGCTGTTTACATGTCTGTCACAGAATGCAGAGCTTGGCTCAGCCCTGCGTCACCTGCCCTGGGAACCTGGCAGGTCGCCCTCTCAGCTCCCCTAATTACCTTCTCTGGCTGTGTGGGTGATGGCATGGGCCTCGGGGACTGAATTAGGAGGGGAGGAGGGGAGTTTTGAGTCGCAGGTGAGGAAGAATCTATAAGGAGTCTTAGCTGCCAGCTCTGGGCTGCCAGAGAAACAATCAGCTGTTCCTCTCAGCAAACAGAGGAGGGCAAGGCACAGCCCCAGCTATCCCAGGCCAGGCTACCCCTGGCTCTTGTGGCCATTAGCTCTGGAGGTTATAAGGCCACAGGAGGCCCACCAAGGGGGTGGCAGTGGCTCTTTTGCATTTAGTACTTTCTACCTTACTACCAACAAGCCCTGCCCCTCCCAACTGCCAGTCTGCCCATCTAAGTTCAATGCCACTATAACTGGGCCCTACATCTACCAGCTTGGGATGCAGACCCCAGCAACTGTCACACTCCATAGGTTCTCTGTCTTCTCCACCCTGGGCTTTGTACTATACCCCACCCTGACTTGGGTTCTCATAGCCTATACTCCAAATGCACAGCTTCACTGGTCAGGTCTTGGGTATTAGACACCCATGGGCCACGAACCATTGTCTCCCCAAACTGGATATCTTAGAGGAAATGTCGGGCAAGACTCCACCATTGTATCTTAGCACCTGATTCTGCTCCCAGCTGCACTGAGCCCCGGGATGATCTGGCACACGTGGGTGTACCTGTATGGCCTCCTGGCCCCTAAACCAACCTTAGCCTCATTCAAGGAAAGTACGAGAAGGCCAGTAGAAAGGTGTAGGGGAGATGGTCTAGTGGTTAAAGTGCTTGCTGCACAAGAGTGGGGACCTCAGTAAACATCTTCAGAATCTACATAAATGTTGGTTGCACGTGGCTTACCTAGAATTCTAGCCCCAAAGCACGGAAGATCAGGGATTCTACAGAACAAGTTGCCTAACAAGACTGGCCATATGGGCAAGCTCTGGGTTTGCCTAAAATTTTGAGTAAAACAGAAGATCAATAGAGGATGATTTCCAACATCAACCTTGGCCTCCACCCACATCACATACAAAACATTCATACATACATATACATTACATACAAACACACAAATAGGAAAGGGAAATGCAGGCAGAGATGTGAGAACACCTAGTGGGTCTTCATGCCATTCCCTACATCCATGCCCGGCCCAGGCAACATGGATGCCGGCTACAGCTCCCATCCATCCATCTCTCATGCAACCCCTTGGCCTGTTTCAGTCAGACTCACTAAGGTTCCCTCATACACACCCACATACACGCATGCTGGCATGCACTGGCTCATACTTACATGTACATCTCTGTTCACACGGCTGCTCACATCATGGATTCACTCACACTCACCAAAGCAAACACAATCCATGCTCAAGGTCACTGTGATGGTTAAAACTGGCAAGTTTGCGAGTTCCCTACACTCATTAGAGAACAAACGCCTATGCCTGCCTGTGAGGGAGTCTCTAGACTGGATTAAGTGAGGTGGGAAGACTCCTACACATAGACAGCATCATTATGGAGCTGGGTCCCAGACTTGGGAAATAGAGAGAGCTGAGCACCAGCCTCTCTCTCTCTCTCTCTCTCTCTCTCTCTCTCTCTCTCTCTCTCTCTCTCTCTCTCTCTCTCTCAGATTTGAGTGCAGACACAGTGGGGGCAGCTGCTTCACACCGCCTCTGCCATGCCTTCTCCTGCACAACAAGCTACACTCTCCAACTGTGAGCCAAAATAAACTCCTCCCGGAAGCTGTTTCTGCCAAGCATTTTGTCACAGCAACAAAAATAATACAGTCACACTGGCTTGTGCTCTCCTGTAGACACATACCCTCCACGGCTCACTATGAGGACAGTGACACAACAGGGTCCCTCAGGAGTGCCCATCTGGGAGGGGAAGGTTTGCAGCTCCAGAAGTCCTGGCTGTCTCACTCCCCCGTGAAGTCCCCATGTCCACTCCATCCCTCCGCACACAGGTTGGCCCAGAAATGGTCCAAACCTGAGCTGGACCTGTCCCTCACTCCCCTCCCTCTTTTGCCCTCCCTAGAGGGTTCAGCTGCCCGGATACTAGCCCCTCAACTCAGTCCTCAGTTTCTGTAGCCTCCCAAGATCGCTCAGGGCTCCTCTTGAAATCTGAGAGCTGGAAGGGGGCAGGTGAGACCTGGACAAAGCATGACCCAAAGCTAGCAGTACCTCTTTTAAGCCATGAACCTCAGGTTCCTATCTGGAAGGGAAAATTACATGACCATCAATTAAAAAAATTAAACATGGGCTTCGCGGGACCTAGAACTCACCTCTCTTCTGCCAATTTCCGGCTGGGCATAACTGATTCCAAGGGCCGCCACTGGAGAAAAATGGGTATTCAGAGGATGTGCCAACACTTGCCTCGGCACCAGACAGTACTGAGCCTAGCCAGGAAAGGGCTGACTAGGAACCCCAGCAACCAAGGACATAGAACCCAAAGTGACTGGACACAGGGAAAGGACTGACTCCACAACTGGAGGCCTCTGACAGGCAGTGTGTGCCAGCAGTACACCAGTGGTTCCCTCACATCAAACACCCTTGAGGGAGGAATGGCTCCTTCCATCTCACAGGAAAAACTAGAGTGGTGAAGCCTGTGCTCACACCTAAAAGTGCAGGCTGGCACTTGCTGCCCAGGCATGAGTACCCGCATTTGGATATCCAGCACCCATGTGAAACATAGCCCACGCTCACACACGTGCCTGGAGAGAGCCGGCAGAGGATTGCTGGAGCTTGCTGCTCTCAGCCTACTGCCAAGTTCATTGAGAGACCCTGTCTCAAGAGAATAGTGGAGAATAGTGGAGCTGGGACCTCACTGTCCTCCTCTGGCCTCTGTTAAGATAAATAGGCAGACTCACATACATACTCACATGCACACATATCTATATGCCACACACATGTAACACACCCACATCTACATCACACACATGCACATACATTTCCATATACACACATACTCACATACCACATATATCTGCAGGCCCCACACATATGACACATCGACATCACACACACATAACCATACACACTCATATGCACGCATGCACACACCATACATCCAGGTATGCACACAAAGCCAAGTCCACAGAATGTTCCAGATCCCAGAGTTTCCTTCAATGGACTCTCCTACCTATACAGAACAGATCTTTTAAGTGAAAAGCTCATTTCCTAGCTAAAGGAACCAGGTTCCTCCAACTACCTTGGAGGCAGGAATCGAGTGCAAAGCCCTTGGCTCTCTGTTTAGAACTATCTAAAAACAAGCAATGCCCTTCCTCCACCTTCCAATGCAATGCCAGCAGGCTCCTTCAAACGTCCAAAGGAATTTCTCACTTGGCAGCAAGGCAGGTACCACCAACTAACTTCACCTGAATGGGTACCACTGGCAGGAACCAGGGCCAGGAAGGCTATATACACATAACACACCGTCATGGAGAATAATTATTAAATGTTGTCAATTTGGAAGAAAATTAATTAGCAGTCACTGTGGCTGTCTTGTGTCTGCTTAAGCAGTCCATGTCTCAATTAAAATGTAATTGCCACAGCCTCAACCACAGCAGGCTAAACTGTTTGTAGTGCCGGTCAAACTCATAGCCATACAAAACTTAAATTTCTCTAGAGTACAGGAGGTGTCATAGATGGGAAGGGGTAGCCAGGGAAGCAAGCAGGAGAGCGAATTCCAGCACACACACACACACACACACACACACACACACACACACACACACACATCCCACCCTAACAAGGGAAGAAGTTAACAGAGTTGGAATTATATGTGGTTACTGTCCTGGCCTTGTAGAACCACCCTTTGGAACAGAGGTTCAAAGCTAGACAAGAGGTGGGTAGGAAGCCAAAGTGACAGTGGGTGGACAACAAAAAGGACTAGTAGCTGAGGCACAGAGGTCAGAACCAGCTGGCAATGAGCCACCAGGAAAGGGGACAAAGGCCTAGAACAAGAACTCTCCAGTCCAAGTCTACAGAGTCAGAGAGTTGGGTTGGAAGCAACAGGGCCCAGTGAGGGTCACAGTAAAAGAGTTGCCAGACCCAGGAAAAGTTGTAGTCTTCCAAGACCAGATAAGCCCCAATCAGACTCTGAAGTTAATTTAAGTTGCCTGAACAGAGGATAGATCTCTGAGCCCTGAGCTATCCATTTGTGTAGGCAATAGATAGATGTGTTTGCATGGATCCCACAAATGCTACTTAAAAACAAAAGAAACAAACAACAGCACTGCCCATAACCCCAGCACTGGGGAAGCAGGAGTAGGCAGGTCCCTGAGGCTTGATAGCTCAGAGAGAAACACTTGTCTCAAAAAACAAGATGGAAAACAATAGAAGAAGATATCAACAGTGGCCTCTGCCCTCCACAAAAAAACACATGCGCATGTGCGCACACACATACACACATGCACACACTTGCACATGCGCGCACACACACATACACATGTATGCACACATGGACCCACATGTATGTACTCATATGCATGCATACATACATGCATGTACATATGGATGTGTACATGCATGCACACAGTGCACACACATGTGTGCACCCATGTACATGCATGCACACCTGCACACCTGCACCCGTGCACATGAACACACACACACATGCACACAAACCAAAAATCTTAAAAAAGAGAGGCTATGAGTGGTGGGTAGTGATGATGGGAGGGGTAAGGAAAAAGGAACACTCAACACTGTCTAAGTTCATCTTTTCTTCCCTCCCTGCAGAGCCCCTGGCCAAATGACTTGCTCACCCTAATCTTTAGGAGCCCTAAAGCCATGCCTCACCCAACACTCTCTCCAATACCTCTATCATCTTGGCTAGGAGGGAGCTAGCTGCTTGAAGGCAATGCCAAGCTGCAAACTGCCACTGTGGTTGGCGTGGGCAATTCTCAGGGGACCCACAACAGGCAAGTGGCATCTGTCATAGCTCTTTAGTGCCAACTAACACATGGCCTAGTACCATCAGGAATACTATGGGCTTGGCAGCATGTCTGGGAGGATATTAAGCAGCCTAAAGGAGGATCTACCAACAGCCTTCCAGTCCTCCCGCCCACTCAAGCATATAGGTGACACATAGGCAGGAGTCCTTCCTAAGGAGTCTGTTCTTGAGCCTGAAAGAGAAGACTCCTTAGAAAGGCAGTCCCAGAATGTCACCACCATTCACACACCAGGGTCTTAACCCTGTCATGGCTCTATAGACAATGTGAGAGCAGTTCCAAATTCTTATCCTGGTCACCTGTTATATATTAATTTCTCCAAGATTGAAACAAATTCCATCTTGTAGAGAACCTCCTTAAGCAGGAAGGTAAACAACTCCAAAACAGCTTCAGGAAGTTCCTGAAACTGACCAGATTCACTAGGGCCCTCCCTGCCAGAGAATATCATAAAAACTGAGAACCCACCTCAGAAGAAGGGAAGGTGAGTTGCAAAGAAGACTATGTCAGACCAGCTGCCTGGAAGAAGCAGAGACAAACTGAGCTACCTGGAAGAGGTTTAGACTGGAGTCCCTTGGAAAGAACACTCTCTTAGTTGTTGAGCTGCCTGCAGCTATCCAGTGTGCCCCAGCTTCCCAGCCTTGTGAGCTGTCACCCATCCTAGAGTGGACCTTGGTGATGCTGCTGTCTTTGAGTCATTTTTGATCCTCTGAGTAATTTCTCACCCATGATCATGTAAATAACCCCTCACCCATATTCCTGTAAGCAATCCCAATAAACCTTATTGGTTCACCAAGTTGGACTTCAGTTGTATCCATACTTTAGACTGTGATGGGTTCCTATCTGGGTGAGTAGATCTGTACATTGCATTTCCCCAGGAAAAGTTTTGTCCCACAATAACCTGAAGTGCCTTGAAACACTTTCTGTAAGCCTTAGCTCTGCCCTTTGTATTCCAGTTGGGGCAAGAGACCCCACAGAGAGACCTCAAAAGCCATCACAGCAGGGCTATTTGTCACAGGGAAGCCTAACAGACTAAAAAGACTGTTAAGGGGGTGGGTGCTGGGGAGATGGCCTATTGGGTGGAAGAGATTGCCATGCAATCATGAGGACCTAAGCTCAAATCTCCAGAATGCATGTAAAAGCCCTCCTTAGAACCAGTGCGCCTGTGAAGCCATGGGAGGGGGATAAAGGACAACCTGGCTAACCTGGTGGACACAGCAGGTGAGCAACAGAGACTGTTCCAAAAACAAAGTATGTCCTGGACACCTGGTCCAGAAGGGGGGGGAAAGTGCTTCCTATGCAAGTCTGTTCACCTGACCTCCATCCCCAGAACCTATGTCATCGTAAGAGAGAACCAGTTTCACAAAGTTGTCTTCTTACCTCCACAGGCACGCTCTGGTACATGCAAACACACACACACACACACACACACACACACACACACACACACACCCCACCCCATCCATGCGCACATACACACACAAATAATAATTCTTTAAAAAGTGGATAGTGTGTTTAGGCATGGTGGTCCATGCCTTTAATTCCAGAACCATACAGGTGGAGGCAGGTGGGTCTCTGAGTTTGAGGTCAGTCTACGTAGTGAGTTCCAGGCTAGCTGCCCACTGGCCTCCAAAGCCATGCCTACACACAATGAATGTCTACCTGCACTAAAATGTCCACCTTGCACTCACAAACATGAACACACATCCACACACACAACAGATCCTAAAACATCTGCCTATAGTAAAGGATACTAAATCCCCGACCCAGCAAGCACCAAGTGTCCACTGGAAGGCCTGGTGAACTGGCTGCTCCTGCAGCAGACCTGGCTTCGGTTCCTCAGATCCCCGTACAGAAGCTCACAGCTATCTGTAACTGTAGTCCCTGGGATATGACGCCCTCCTCTGGCCTCTATGGAAACTGCATGCACATAGTGCACAGACACACATGCAGGCAAACCACTCATACACATAGAAATCCATAAATAAACTTAATTAGAAAGAACCAGTTACTCTATCACTTATAGAGTTCTCCCTGAGTATCAAGCCCAACCCCATCTCATTGGATAGCAAAATGACTGCACTTTGTACCTTCAGGAGGTTTGGCCAAGCAAAACCAAACTCAGTAAGGCCAGTAATGATTTATAGATGAGGACTCTGAGTGTAGCAGAGGCCAGGAGAGTGAGAAAAACTTTCCATGACACCCAAGAATTTGGCTCCTAGCCTCAGGTTGGCTTGGGACTCACAATCACTAATCAGCCACAGCCCTTTCCTCCAGCTATCCTTGTGTCTTCTCTCTTAGAGATGCAATAGTCTGCACCAAACAGACACTCCTAACACAGATATAAAAAAAGTCTCCTGCATTAATCTCCATCTATGTGGGAGGTAACCGGAAGTCTGTGTCAGGGAGTGGCAGGACCACACAGTTTGACACAGATCCTTCTGGAAAGGATCCCTCTGGAAATGAGGGCAGCCTGGCAGCAAAGAGGTCCCATCAGGCTACAAGTGTAAAAACCCAAGCTCCAGAGGCATCAAATATGTGCATCGTCTGTCAGACATGTGGCCGGCTCCTCGAGAGACTTCCAGGGACACAAGAGAGGAGAGAGAGCAAAAGCAGTCACATGTAGGCTGGCTTCCCCTCTCCTTTCAGACAGCCCGGGGACCTTCTGGAAGGAAGAAGGTGGAGGTGCTAACAGAAGGCTGCTGGGACTCCACGCCAGCTGTATCAGGCAGCAGAACATGGGGATAAGGAGAGGGGAAGAGTCTGAGACACATGAAGTTACACTAAGTCAGGCTTAGTTACAGTAAATCAGACACCATAGTTCCTGACAGTGCACACCCTGTGTTCACAGCAACAGCAGTGTTATAATCTCTGCCCTAGGCCATTGACCAGTCTGCATGCCAGCTGGACAGAAACATGTCTTGCCATCTGCACTTAAACACGCCCACCCACAGCTCCATCCTACCCCCATGAATCCCTGCAAGCTCCACTTGAATCCTGGATCTGGGGTTCCTTTACCTGTCTGCATCTATCTCCTGCCCTATAAAATGAGAGTGCACCTCAATAAAACATTGCACACACAGGTTGCATGGCATGCAGAGCCTGGCACAGAATGTGACTGGGGACAGTCGAGGGCCTATGATCAGAAGTGCTCATGGTCGTACCATCATGCCACAAAGCAGATGTCACACCATGCCAAGTACAAGGCTTCTAGATGCAGAGGCAAGGCTCCAGAGAGAGGTGAAGAATGTTCTACACAGTGCTGGCTATAGTAGTGACAGCAATGGTTACTACTTGAGTTTCAGCCACAGTGATCGATGGTGGCCCAGTGGGCCCCAGACCCCATGTTATTCTCCCAAGTGTCCTTTCCTAGGTGACAACCAAGAAACACAGCATGGAGAAGAACTTAAACAGGGTTCCACATTCGAAATCCAGGAGGTGTATCCATATTGGCCTTCACTGCCAGGACAGGGGCCCCATGAGGGAGTAGGGTTAGGGCAAGCAGACATGGCCACTTGAGCCAGTGGGAAGGAGAAGCTGGGAGAGGCTCCAGCACTCCTGTGCCCCCTTGCCAATTTGGTGAGTGTATTAAAAAGTTTCTTTTCAATTACCTCTTTCTTGAAAATTCCTAATAGCACTCTGACGGAGACACGATTTAATTTCCCAATTGGCTTGAAAATTAGGAGCCCTGTAATTGTTTGACCTTCTCACTGAGGAGGGGGCGGGGGTTGGCTCTCCAGAGACTAGGCGTGAATAAGAACATCTCTGTTGCACGTGCCTGCCCCCAGGCACCTGACAGTCTCACCCTGAGCCCTGGCACCCCACTCAGTAAGCCCAAAAGACCTTCCTTATGCTCTGTCCTGTCCTTGAAAAAGCCATGAGGGAGGGGTGGGGGATGTCTCTGTAGGTAAAACACTTGCCTTCCAAGCCTGGGTGGCGGGGATGAGTGCAAACCTCAGCACCCCCATAAAAGGCCCATTGTGGTGAGATGAGGAGGGAGGAGACAAGCAGGATCCTTGGAAGCTCATTGGTCAGCTAGCCTAACCCACTGGGAGAAGTCCCAAGTCAATGAGAGACCCTGACTCAAACAAAAGGTGGAGTGTGGCAAAGGAATGACATCACAGGTGTTCTCTGACCTCCACAGCATATGTGTAAAGAAAGATGTGGGGGGTGAAGTGGAAGAGGAAAGATGGAAGGAAGGAAGGAAGGAAGGAAGGAAGGAAGGAAGGAAGGAAGGAAGGAAGGAAGGAAGAGAGAGGAAAAAGCAGGAGAGAAGACAGAGGGGAGGGGAGGGGATGAGAGAAGAAGGGAAGATGAAACAGGGAGAGGAGAGGGGTGGGAGGAGAAAGGGGGTAAGAGTCATCTGTGCTCTGAGCTGGTGATCCAGTTGTGGCTTCAGAAGACCCCGGCAGTAGCCCTTAGGAAAATGTCATCCCTGAACCAGCTTGGCCCCTCTGAGGCAAGGGCATGGCTTTACAGGGCCCTTTCCTTGCTCTGGAGACAGGCAAACCCATCCTGTCTTTGAGAGAAAGAGAGGAAGTCCTCTTAAGGAAGGATTCCATCCTCAACTGGGTGGTTTTGTACCTTGAGCTCACAAAACCACACCCAGAGGCTGGGGAATTGAAGGCCAAGTGTCCAAACGCCCTGAAGCCATTCCACTCTAGAAAGGGCATCATTTCCCCAACTTCTTTCCATCTTTTCACAGAGATCCATCCTTTATCAGGGCTGCCTGGTGACATCCCAGGCCAGGGGACAGGCTCTACATAGCCAGTGTCCCCAGGATTGCCCCAAGAACTGTGCTAGAACTTTTTGAACTCAGTTCATATAATAACAATGATGAAGTTCCAATTGGTCAGATGTCAGCTCATCTATCACACCACATTTTCTCTCATTGACCATAAAAAAAAAATCAATCTTGAGGGTCAGGGTTTGATCAGGAAAGTACTTGTCTTGCAAGCACAAGGATCTGAGCCCAATCCTCAGAACCCATGTGAGAACAAACACCAATCATGCCAAACGGGTGAATTCCAGGCCAGTGAGAAACCCGGTCTCGAAGGAAGTGGACAGCATTTCGGGAGATGATACTTGTTGAGATTGGCCTTTGGTTTTCACCTGCACACACCTGCACACTCACAGTACCTCCCCCTCTCTCCCCACCCCCTGCAAGCATACATTATGGTACCATTTTACCAATATAGAAACAGAGCAAAGATAAACCTAACAGCAGAGCCAGCAGACTCCAACCGTCCTGGACATGTCCCTGCTGTTGCTCGCTGCCCTCACAACCTTGCCAAACCTCTCCTCATTCCAGGGAACACAGAATCTTGAGCCACAGAGGGACTGATTTCTCCCACTGCTGAGACCTCCTGAACACCATGCTTTCTTCTTTGCCCAGTACAGTACAGTGCCCCCTTCTTCCAACCCAAGGCTCCACCTACATCCCTCCAAGACCAATGAGAAAGATCTGGGGGCAGCTCCTTTCCTCCACAGCTGGGGGACTTAGGAGCAGAACAGCAGAACTCTGAGTCCTCCTGCAGCCAGTTGGACAAGCGCACGTCTGTCCATCATGAAGGCACACTGGCTTCTCTTCACACTGCCTGGAGGGACAAGGGATGTACTGAAGCCATGCTTCCTGGACAGGTTAATACATCCATCTATGCTGAGGCGCCACAGCTGGGCCAAAGGCTATGAGGTCACAGAGGGTCAGCCAGCTCCAGACAAGCCTAGGGACAGCAGGGGTAGATCAACCCTCCCTCCCCTCCCGCTGGCACGAACCCCTGAACCCAGCCACGCGAGCGAGAGAGGGTGGGTTCAGGCCAGGGACCCAGACAGCCCTGAGATCTGATCAACAGAAGGGACTTTTGTTTGGGAAAGCAGGCTGTCTGAGACCAGAGGGAAGTTTTCTGCTGCACTTTCATTTCCAGACTCTGTCCTCACTTCAACAGACTTCCCAGCTCTGTTACACACCCCTGTGTGTCTCCTGCACCAGTACTGAGCACAGGCCCAAAGGAAATCAGGTGGCAGGCTTCCAAAACTCACACTAACCAGTTTGTTCTTGTTTTGTGTGTTCGTGTGCGTGTGTCCATGCTTGCCCTCATGTGTATTTGTGTGAGCAGGTGTGTGTAACTGTAACAGCCAGAGGTTGGAATTAGGTGTCTTCCTCAATAGCTCTTCACACTATTATTTTTTTTTTTTGAGACAGGTCTCTCATTGAACCTGGAGCTTGAAAATTCAGGCAAACTGGGTGGCCAGCAAGACCCAACTGTGCCTCTCCTGTGCTGGGATTAACGGTGCAGCAGCTTTTCTCAGAGGCGCTGGGGATCCAAGCTTTAGTCCTTGGACTTCCATTTACCCACTAAGGCATCCCATCCCCCTCCCAGCCTTCTCCCCCATCCACAGCCCAGAACACACTCCCCTGTGCATCTCCTGGGTCAGTGCCAGCTAAGTGCAGATGCAGAGGGCTGCAGACTTCTAAAACTCAGGTTGACAGCAGGCTGCAAACTCCTACCTCCCTCCTGACTTCAGTAAGTTCAAGGGGACCATCCTGCTCTGAGTCTCCTGTCACCCTCAAACCTGTACCCCAGACGAGTGTGAACAGGCCATGATGGTGGGAGGCATCTCCAGCTGCACACTGATAGCAAGAGAAAGGATGGGCTTCAGGGGAGAGTGCTATCATCAGCTAGGAGTGAACTGCAAGCCAAATAAACCCTTTCTCCTGTCAGGTGTGTTTTGCTTCCTTTATTGTTTTTGAGACAGGGTCCCGTTCTGTAGCCTTGGATGGCCTAGAGAGCTAGCTCTGTAGACCAGGCTGGCCTTGAACTCATAATTCATAAAGATCCACCTGCTCTATCTTTTGAGTAGATGTTACCTACGTGCTACCATGCCTGGCAGTTACACTTGTTTTTGGTCAGGGTTACATTATCAGAGCATCGGCACGTGGACCCTCCATCCACCTCTAGCCACTCCCACCAATAACTGCTTTGTCTCTGCCAATGTGCTTAACAGTTCCACTTTGATGGCTGATGCTCCTGTTAGCCATTTATCTGAGCACCCAAAGGCTGGCCTCCCTCAAAGTTAGAAGAAGATACCACCACAAGCAGGTACCAGAATCACAGTGCAGCTGTGACCCCAGAGCATCCTGAGGTCCCCTCTGCCAGCCCCTAACAACCCCAAAGAGTGTTTATGGTCCCAGAGATGTCCCTAGAAATAGTAGAGTTGATAGACGGGGGTGGAGGTGGGCAGGGGTGGGTTGCAGTGCTTTAAGTGAGATCTGAACACTTGGTCCCCAGTTGGTGGCTGTTGGGAGGATTAGGTATGGCCTTGCTGGAGGAAGTACGTTATTAGGAACAGGCTTTGAGGTTTCAAGAGACTTGTACTATTTCAAGTGCGTTCTCTCCCCGCACCTCTCCTTCCTGCTTACGCTCATGATGATGATGTGAACTCTCAGCTGTTCCAGCCACCATGCCTTCCCTCTGCCATAGCAGACTCTAACCCTCTGAAACTGTAAGCCCAATTAAACAATTTCTCTTAGAAGTAGCCTTCATTATGATGCTTTATCACAGTAATAAAAAGGTGACTAATAGATGTCTTAGGCACGAGGATGGGACGGACACCTGCAACCAAGAGGTCTGTGAAGAATGAGACATATTTGACCCATGACTCTAGGGGCAGGAAGCCGGAGCATGCTTGCCAGAGAGAGCCTCTGTTGGAGGTGTCACATAGTATGAAGCCCTGCTCTGTGGACTCCTGGATGTCCTGGAACTCCATTTGTAGACCAAGCTGGCCTTGAACTCATAGAGATCTGCCTGCCTCTGCCTCCCAAGGGCTGGGATTAAAGTCATACACTACCAGACCTGGCATCAGAGCCCTTCTTACTAACACACTAATGAAGGATAGCAATTTAGCTCAATTGGTGGAGTGCTTGCCTCGAACGCTCAAGGCCTAGGTTTGATCCCCAGCACAGTAAAAGCCAGTGGCTAGGTCCATGCCTAGATCGTAGCACTCAAGAGGTAGAGGCAGGAGGATCAGACGTTCAAGGTTATTCTTTGCTACATAGGAAGTCTGAAACCAGCCTGGGCCACAAGAGAGCCTATCTCGGAAAACAACACAGACGCCAGCAAGATTGCACAGAACATAAAGGCACTTCCTACCAAACCTCATAACCTGAGTTCAAGCCCCCATCCCACACCGTAGAAGAAAAAACTGATTCCTACAAGGTGTCCTCTGGCCTCCTTAGGTATGTCATGGCACGCTCATGCTTGCACATATACACACACCAATACGTAAATATGAAAAACTGTATTCCTAAAAGCTGCCAGTTCCTTTAAAAGGCAAGTAAAAGGGATGGCTCAGTAATTAAGGACACTGGATTTTCACACAGAGGATGCAAGTGGAATTCCCAGTACTCACATGGTGGCTCCCACAGCCATCTAAAACCCCCTTATGGCTTCCTTGGACAGCAGAAATGCATGTATATACAGACATATATACAAGAACAAAACATTTGTACACATAATATATTTTTTAGCTTAAAAAAGGTAAAATATAAAGAAAAAGAGAAAGAGAGATTTGAGCTAGCACTCAGTAATGTTCCAACATTAACAAAATTATTTAGAATAGGTTTGTCAAAAGTAAGAACCCCACACTGGACATCGTAGGAGGCAAAAGCTGGGTTCCCGTCACCAGGACAACTGCACCTAGCTCATACTTTCAAAGTTCTGGGAGCTTCCCCCTGAGGCCCTTGGCCAGTGGCCTGAGGACCTGTGACTACACCAAAGCCCAAGGTCATTTAGGTGCTGACTCTGTGTATGTCCCTTTATGCACCCAACATCTGCAGTGGAGGCCATACTCCTTAGAGTTCTAAGAACAGTAGGCAGGGACAGGGAACAATACAAGAAAACCCAGAGGTTCTACCCAGTGTGAAAATCCTAGAGACATCAAGCCCTTAGAATGGCACTTGTGTGCAAACGTTCTTAGAATGATCCTCCCAGAGCTGTGCAGACATCATCGCTTAGGAACAGAAGGACAGTCCTGGAAAAGCCCAGATAGTCAGAGAGCCTGGAAAAGTAAAGCCAGATCCCTTGATGATAAAACCTACTCCTGATATAGAACCTGACCCCAACTTTACACAGAGGGGCTTGGAGGGGCTGGGAGAGGCGTCAGTGGGTAAAGGCCTTACAGCACAAGCATGCTGAGTGTGTTAGGATTCCAGGTGAATTAGCCTGCATCTGTAATCCCTGTGTTCCTATAGAGTGGGTGTGAAATGGGAGAATGCCCCAAAGCCCACAGGCTAACTAGACTCCTACAAGTGAGCCTCTGACCTCCACAGGCATGCTGTGTCTTTCCATGCCTGCACACACACACACACACACACACACACACACACAGGGGCAGACAAAAGTGTGTTTAAAATAGAAGGCAAAACTCCTCGCCTGAGGCTGCCATCTGACCTCCACGAACACATCATATGCACATTCGCGCATGCGCGGGCACACACACACACACACACACACACACACACACACACACACACACACACAAACGCACACCAACAAAAGGCTTGGGGCCTTAGCCCAGCTTGCCTTCCACAGCCCCGCCCTGGAGCCATGTTACTGACATGAGAAACCTAGTTCCACTCTTTAGCACAGTGTCCCCAGAGCCCACTGAATTTCATGGGGGGAACAAGGTAGTGCAAGCCCCACAGCTGACATGACGGAGTATTCATACTGTCTCGCTCTGACAAGAAGGTCATACCTAGACAAAGTCTCCCTACCTGCTGGGGTGGAAGGCTAACCCACAGCCCAGGGTGTCTTGGAGCACTCCCAGGGCCAAAGACCCAACCTGGGCATTAGGCCATGATCATTACCAAAAAGCTTGCCCAGCAGAACAAGCATGCCAAGGCCAACAAATTGTCATCCTTTTCCCACTCCAAGACTTCCCTATCTACAGCCCAGTCGTTCAAGGCCTTCATGAGACCCCCTCACCCGAAAGAGTATCATTCATTCACTCACTCATTCACTCATTCATTAAAATCTGAGATTAGCCGATGTACACCAATGACTCTTTCTGGCAAACACAGCATATATAGATGTAGGACCCCACAAGTCAGTCAATGTAATGACAACCTACCTCACAAAAGGTGATACCAGGTCATGGCTAGAAAGATGAAGAGTTATACCTTCAGGTATAGCATGCCAGGCCCCAGAACCTGCAGTTCCCTTCTGGAATGCTTCATGCCCTCTGTCTTACCAAACATTAATTTTGTCCTCGATGCCCTGCCCAGTCCTCAGTGGAAGGAGCCATCCTCCCCATTTAAGAGTTGTGCCAGAGCCAAGAGTCCTCGGGGTGTCTCTCCAGTATCACTAAAGGTAGAAAAGCCACCAAAGACCCCATTTCACAGGCTGTCATTTAATGGACAGGGTACTGGGCATTTGGATATTGGAGATGATTCTAAATTAGCCATGGCACCCACACCCTCACCATGGAAAAGCGTGTCTCCCTCAGGATGACTCTACCCCTTAAAGAAGGAATCCAGCCTCCCATCAAAGCTCTTGTTCAAGCACGCAGCCTTAATTTCAGCTAAAGGCTGGCTCTCACGGGTGCTCTACAGATGTTTATTGACCGGATGATGGTAAACCGATGGAAGGGTGGATGGTTTAGATGAGATGGACAGACAAGATAGACAGATGGGCAGGTGGGAAGATGAATGAATAGAAAGAGGGGGGAGGGGAGGAGGGAAGGAGAGGAAGGGGAAGAGGAGTGAGCAGGTAGATGGATGGATGAATGGATGCATGAGTGTGTAGGTGGATATATGATGTGTGATGCATGGATGGATACATAAAAGAACAAATACAGGAAAGAATGCATGGGGAAGGGAGGGACAGGGTGTGGTTGTGCAGAAGCAGGAGGAAAAGCCCCACAAGTGTAAGGAAGGAACAGAGAAATAGGTACCACCTTCCCACAGCGACCTCAAGGTGTGGCCCGGGCCAGCCTTTACCCCCTCTTCCTTTCCATGGGCCTCCTGGCCCCGTGCAGGCAGATCCATCTCCACAGCCTATTCGCCACCCAGCAGAATTGCACAAGAGGGCATCCAGGGTCAGACAACCTTCCCAGGACAGACCGAGCTGGGGAAGGCATGCCTAACAGACAGGAATGAAGAGGCAACATTCCAGCAGCAAGTTTTGGTTTGGTTTTTGCAAGAAAGAAGACACGGAACTTTGGGAAGAAGGGGGGAATAAAAAGAGATGGTGGAGCTTGGTGAGGAATAGGTTGACCACAGGGGTCCAGCAACAATAATTGGGGAGCTAGACAGACAGAAGGTGCTCTGTGGCTGGTCTGCTTAGAGGGGTCTCAAGGAGACTAGTACCCAAGGAGCTCAGATAATGATTTGAAATAAAAAATTAAAAAGAAGAGCCATGTACTCTAGAATCAGTAAAGTAAGAGGCATGACCCATTAAAAAAAATTAAAAAGAAGTCTCCAGTAGCCCAGGCTGGCCTCAGCTTCTCTATGTAGCCACAGAGAATGTTGGATTCCTGCTCCTCCTGCATCTACCATCCTGCTGGTGTTACTGGTGAGCCCCACCACTGAACTGTACATTCAGTTCTGGGGATGGAACCCAGGGCTTCATGCATGCTCGGCAAACACCAGCTAAGCCCTATCTCCAGCTACATCATCAGGTGACAATTAAAATGTGGTCACCACTCCTGCATAACCCTGCAACTAGACCTTCATGCACAAGTAAAGGAAAGTCACCTCAGACTCTTAACACAGCCTCAGGAAATCAGAGATGACCTGATCTCCAGGCACACCCTAAAAACAGTCCGATGCCCAGTGGGTAGGCTCAGACATTTCAGTGCTCACTGTCTGCATCTCACTCACTGCATCTTGGAATTGGCACCCAAGAAGGACTCAATCCCAGAGTGAACGAACCTCTAAGAAGGTCTAAGGTTGGGACAGGTTCTAGTACCAGGTGGCACGCCCCTTTCATAGGACAGAGATAACAAAGACCTTGCCCAAGGTCGCACAGCTAAACCATCTCTGCTGCAACAGGTGCTGCCCCAAGTGCCAGAGCCGGGGACAACACCTGCTCAGGCACAGCCCTTTGCTCTCTGTACGGTGTCTAACTACAGAAGCCTCTGACTAAAGTCCCTGGAACATGTAATGTTCTTCAGGGTCTCTCAACTGGGGACATAGACTGGACTGTCCAGCTCTGGGCTGTCCTTAGGATCACATGACCTCATACACATGCTTCTACAAGCAGAGAGAAAACTACCAGCTATATGTAGTAGGACACTGAGAAAATTCATGCAGTATTAGACATAGGAAGGTCTAGGGAGATGGCTCAGTGGTTAAGTGTGCTCGCTACAAGCGTGAGTCCCCAGAATCTATCAAAACAAGCAGGTTTGCCTGTAACCCCAGTGTGTGTGTGTGTGTGTGTGTGTGTGTGTGTGTGTGTGGTACAGGGAGTCCAGATGGATTGCTGGGACTTGCCTGCTCCAGATTCAGTGAGAGACTGTGTCAAAGGAATAGGCTGAGAGTGACAGCACAGGACACCTGATGCTCTCCTCACCCACCCAGAGAGCACACCACACATACATGTGCACGCACACACACACACACACACACACACACACACACACACACACACCTCTTTCGTTCAAATGCATGAGTATGCAATCATCCCTTAGGATAACCTTGGAAAAGAGACAGTCAGAGAGTATGGGAAGAAAAAAACCAGACCTCTTGATGACAAAACCTTGGGGCTTGGAGGGGCTGGGAGAGGCATCAGTGGGTAAAGGCCTTACAGCACAAGTATGCTGACCTGTATGTTAGGATTTCAGGTGAAGTAGCCTTGCTCTGTAATCCCCATGCTCCTACAGAGTGGGGGTGAGATGGGAGAATGCCCCAAAGCCCACAGGCTAACTAGACTCCTACAAGTGAGCCTCTGACCTCCACAGGTATGCTGTGTCTCTCCATGCCTGCACACACACACACAGGGGCACACAAGAGTGTGTTTAAAATAGAAGGCAAAACTCCTTGCCCGAGGCTGCCATCTGCCATACACAACACATCTTGTACCCATGTACCTGTATACACACACACACACACACACACACACCACTCACACATATACACATATACACACGCACATGCAGGCTCGCACACATACACACAATTAAGCAGAGTAGTGCTGGCTCAGTCCCCAGCCTCTCCTTGCCTCTCCTTTTCTCTGGGTGAGGAGGGCAGGCCAGCTGGCCTTCAGTCTTGGGTCAGCCTGGACATCTCCAGACAAATTATCCCAACTCCATTTCCCTTGCAGCCAACCAGAGCTCTGGAGATGCAGGTCCCCAGAGCCCACTGACCCTCACTCTGGCTCTCTGAGTTTCCGGCTCCTAGCCTGGCATTTGGACAGTGGGCTCCCCAGGGCCCACCCACAGCCCTCTCTTCAGGCCACAGAGGGCCACAGGCAGCTCTCCCAGACTACAGATGATTTACAGTCTCTTCAGCCATCCATCTCAAGGCCACAGGCTGAGCAGATATTTTCCATCTCCACAGCTGAATGCAGACATTCCAGAGAGCACTGCTTCCTCTCTCCTGAGCTTCTAGGCAGGCGAGGGTCTCAAGCACAACATCTGTGCCTAGGCCCCAGCTCTCTGTCACAGGGAAGGAAGAGACAAAGCCCAGGGTCTTGCAGCCAGGCCTGAGAGGCCCAGTCAGGGGGAGCAAGCCAGGCCTCCCAGCCAGCACCATTCACACCAGGCCCTTCCCACTTCCTCTTTCCCCTTTCTCCCCATGACAACATCTTGAACCAGTGCCTTCACTGGCAAGCCCAAGCACTCTGGGGTTTTGTAGTTCTGAGGAGGCTCCCACGCTCAGCTGTGCACACAGCCCTTGGACAAGCTGCTGAGGTTGCCTGTGGTACTCGGGGCAAAACACGAATCTCCAGCCCACACATGTTCTCTGAGGCCTCTGCTTCAGGGACGGAGGTGAGGTGTCCCTGGCCCTCCCAGCTGTAAGCACCTCACACCCTCCACAGATACACTCAGGGGTGAGGACCGCAGGACCGTGGAATACTTTCCACTGTTTAAAATGGGAACAGCTCTCCTCGTGAGAAAAAATGCAAATTAAATGTCCCGCTGCTGGCCGAGATGGAATAACAGGGACCAGATTTAGGCTCCCACCCGAAACCACCAAAAAACCAGACAAAACATTTAAAGCACGCCAGGCAGTGAAGGGAGGTGAGCCCTACGAGGAGGCCCAGCTTACTGTCTGGAAAGAGTTTGCAGTTCTAGTGCAGACCAAGCAGATCAGCAGATTGCTGGGTGGAGGAGACAGTAAGCACCTAAAGAGTCCCACGGATGCCAGAGTTTGCATGACAACTTCAGAGAGGGGAGATTCAAGCTGGTATCACAGAGGAGATGTGAGGGTCTTGAGACCCTGTAGAATATACTCAATTAGGTTCTATTCTTCCCAGGGTACCGAGAAGGAAGCAGGCTGAAGGCTGCCAGAGAATGGTGCTTGACACACACTTAAGGACGGGTGCTTAGACCCACCAGCCAGGCCTCAGAAAGCACAGAGCTCAGAAGCAGTATGCCTGGATGCAAAGAATCAATACCTGTAAGCAGCTCCCACCCCCATCCCAATTAACACAACTTCAGAGATGAAACTTTTGAGCTGGAGGTACAGGTAGGAGGTAGGGGGCCTGCCTCACACTCAGGAAGCCCTGGGTTCAATCCTCAGCGCCACATAAATCAGGCATGGCGACTCACACTTGTCATACCGGCACTTGGCAGGGATCACACGTTAAAGATGATCCTCGGTGATCCTCGGCTACATAGCTAAGGATCGGCCTGGGCCACAAGAGACCCTGCTCTCCCCTATCCCCCCCCCCAAAAAAAAAGATTAACCTTCCCTCCCCAGCAAATTAACCACATCTCAGAGAAAACATAAAATTTTCAGGAAAGCAAAAAAAAAGTTAACCAATTAATAGCAGAAAATTACAGCATCAAGAATCTACCAAGATTCTCCGGCATGGGCTCCTCACCAAAAGGCGGCAGGAAAATGTAATCTATACTGAATAAAGAAATACGTAAACCATCCCTGAGCCAGAGAAGACACAGCTGTTAACGGGAGCTGACAAGAATGTGAAGCTGTGCTAACCACATGCAAACCACATGTTCCAGAACTTAAGAGGGAACTCAGGAGACGTAAGAAGACCTGTCAGACTTTCAGAGCTGGACCCGGGGTGACCTGTGGTGGATGTGAACGCTTAGGGATGACAGGAGCTTCTGCCCGTCTACTATGAAAGAGATGGGACACTCTCCAACACACACGTAACTGAGTCCCCAGCACAGCAGGAGGGGAGAAGGAAGAACTAGGGAGAATAATTGCCACTTTTGCCCCTCCCCCACAAAATCAGTTTGAAAACTAGAAACACAGAAAATCTTCAAAGCAGCCCAGGGTCTGGAGAGATGGCTCAGCACGTAAAGGCACTTGTCACCAAGATGAGTTTGACCACAGAGACCCACATGGCAGAAGAGAACTGACTTCCCCAAGTTGTCCTCTGACCTTCTTCCCGTGCATGCTACGGCAAGTATGTACTCACATGCACACACACAAAACAGACCAACGTAAAGTATTGAAAAAACAATTGGAGCATGAACAGTAAAGGAGGCCATGGGGGTGGCTCAACAGAGAGTGAGCCTGCTGACCATGCACGAGGCCCTGAGTCGCAGCTCCAGCACAGCAGAAATCAGGCAGTGTCACATGCCTGCGAGCCCTGCTCTCAAAAGGCGGAGGCAGGCGAGGATCTCCAGCTAAAGGCCATTGTCTGTTTCGTATTAGTTTGAGGCCAGCCTGGGCCACATGAGAGCTTGTGTGCTGACTAGTTTTAGGTCGTATTGACACAACGTAAGAGTCATTTTGGAAGAAAGAACCTTAATTGAGAAAGTGTTACAAACAGATTGGCCCCATGGGCAAGTCCAGTAGACATCTTCTTGTTTAGTGATTGATGTGGGAGGGTCTAGCCCATTGTGGGTGGGAACATCCCTGGGCTGGTTGGTGGTCCTGGCTTATAAGCCAGTAAACAGCTCTCCTCCATGGCCTCTGCATCAGTTCCTGCCTCCGGGTTCCTGCTTTGAGTTCCTATCCTGACTTCCCTGGATGGTGGACTGCGAGCTGTAAGATGAACTAAAAACCCTTTTCTCCCCAGGTTGCTTACGGTCATGGTGTTTTTATCACAGCAAGAGAAATCCTTAGATACCTTGTCTCAAAAGAGGGGAAGCAGGTAGGAAAGAAAGTAAATCGGGGAAAGAAGAAATCCTGCCTGCCAAGGCTTGACCCTCTCCTGGAGAGAAAGAAAGGCACACAGCATTCTGGTGTAGGTGCGGTAAGGGCGGCTCCACTCACTGCCAAGATAACTTTTAGCAGCAACTGAGCTCTGAAGGCCCAGGAAGGCAGGAAGCATGGTGTGCACTAGCAGCTCAAGCCCTGGAGAGTGAGGATTGCCCTTAACTAAGTGTAGTTTAAGTGCGCCACCCATATGATACGGCTGCCAGAGGCCCCAGGCCTACTCAGGCTGCCTTCTAAATAACAATCACCAAGATGTATAGGTTTACTATGCACCGGGCACTTGACACATATTAACTCTTTCATACCCTCTGTGAGACGGAGCCACACTCATCCCTGTTTGTTCGTCTCGTTTGAGAAAGGCTAAGACAGGGTCTCATGGTAGCCCGCACTGACCTCAAACTTCTATATAGCTGAGAAAAATGGTGAACTCTAAAATTAAAAAAAAAAATGGTACTAAGGTTCTTTTGTGGACCAGGCATGATGGCACACGCCTTTAGTCCCAGAACTAGGGACATCGAGGCAAGTGGATCTCTGTGAGTTTGAGGCCAGCCTGGTCTACGTATCAAGTTTCAGGCAGCCAGAACTACATAATAGAGAGACTGTCTCATCACCAACGAAAAGCTTCCTTGTGTGGGGAGGGGAGATGTGGGGTGTATAAGTATGGGATGTGTGCACATGGCCATGCCCAACTTTTTGGATACTGGGGATTTGAACTCAGGTCCTCATACTTGCAAGTGATCTCCCCAGCTTGATCTCAAATTTCTGATCCTCCTGCCTCTGCCTCCAAGTGTGAGTCACCTCCACTGGCTTATGTGGAGCTTGGGACTGAACCTAGGGCTTTCTGCATGATAAGCAAGCGTTCCACCAACAAAATGACAATGCCAGCCCTCCAGGTGCCCTTGTTTTGCTTCATAATCTGTCTGCAGGGCCTGCTCTGAGCCAAACCCACCCACAGTGGCATGTCCCAGCTGAAGCACCCGTCCTATCTGGACAATCCCTTTCGGTGAAGTCACTGGACGAGAGGGTACTCATAGACTTGACCATGTTGTAGCCTAGTCTAGGGGGGACAGTCAGGGGAAGCTCAAAGGAAATGCTTATAGCCTCTCTTCAGAGAGCCAGTGACCACAGCAGGGACAAGTGGGTGGGCTTCCTCTTGGAGCAAGCAGTAAAGGAACTTGACTAACTGTGACCACAGAACCACATTCTGGATTGCTGGAATCTTCCCTGCCCAGATCAAGCTGTACCCTTCTACTGACTTCATCCCTCCACTCTCTTGTCTCCGCCCCCTGCCCCACCTCTTCCCCAGAAGAATATGGCAGAGCTGAACCCCAGAGAAGGAGGGAGTTATGCACTGACATTTTATGTTTTGGAACTTGAGCGAAGCCATCAATACCACAAAGACCCAGTGGCATGTGTAAAATCCACAGGCTCACAACCAGGCACCAGAACGCATTCCATACATGGCCTATGACCAGCCAGATCTCCAAGGTGACTTCCATCCTGGAAGTGCTTAGCATCCAAGGGCGTGGCACTTTCCATCAGGTAACCAAAGGCAAGGTAAAATGAGATTCAATGAGCACAACCCTTTCTAATCACAGACAGAGAAATCCAGGCATCAAATGTGACAACTTAAAGAGTGACAGAGATGGGCTGGAGAGGTGGCACAACAGGTAAAGGTGCTGGCACCAACTCTGAGGATCTGAGTTAGATGCCCAGACCTTCATGGTGTTTCATAGAATAGATGTTCCTACATACTGATACACAACAAAATAAATAAATACATGTGGCAGAGAGAGAGAAAGAGAGAGAGAGAGAGAGAGAGAGAGAGAGAGAGAGAGAGAGGAATTGCTCTATGAAACAAACCACAAGAGGATCAAAGAGGGACAGTGGCCTGCCTGTAACTAGTGGCTCAAATGCAAAACCAGTCTCCAACTCTAGTTTCTTCTGCCCATCACAATGGAATCCAAACAGCTGCTTCCCATCCCATACTGACTGTGTGGGGGGCCCAACAAACTGTAGCACATGCTTAGATGATGAAAATTACAACACTAAAAATCAATCATTAGTCATAGTGGCTCGCTCTCCCAGATCAAGAAAGCCAACCTGGATTCTGCCTGGTTAGCTTGGATTTCTTAAGACAAACACCAAAGGAAATGCATAACCATTTCCCTCATTGAAAAATATTCCCTCTTCACACACACACACACACACACACACACACACACACACTTATCAAACACTAAGTACAAATAAACAGATTATAAAAAGACAACATTAATTCGTGCTCTTAAGTAAGGAAACCTCAGTGGAGCTTGAAAGCCTAGGGCTAAAATAGGAGGACTCCACAGAAGAAGTGAGTGTTGGCTTCATTAGTGGGGAAAAGAGGGCACACTGAGCATCAACACAAAAGGCCATTCCCTATCATCAAAAGTGGATGACTAAAGAATGGAGGCAGAATGCAAGGACGGATAAATAAAAAAATAGATGGATAATGGAAGCAAGGATGATGGGTGGATTACGGAAGGCTGGATGGAGAATGGAAGGATGGAAGAGTGGATGGGTGAATGGATGGGTAGATGGAGGAAGTGATGGATGGTGGATGATAGATGGATGGATGGGTGGATGGACAGATGGATGGATGGTGGATGATGGATGGATGGATAGATGGATGGATGGATGGATGGATAGATGAATGGTAGATGATGGATGGATGATGGATGAGTGGATGGATGAGTGGATGGATGGGTAGATGGATGGGTGGGGGTGGATGGACTGGTGGGTGGATGGACAGGTGGGTGGATAGGTGGATAGGTAGGTGGATAGGTGGATGGTAGATGATGGATGGATGATGGATGAGTGGATGGATGAGTGGGTGGATGGATGGATTAGTGGGTAGATGGATGGATGGATGGATGGATGGATGATGGATAGATGGGTAGATGGATGGACAGGTGGGTGGATGGATAGATGGATGGGTGGATGGACAGATGGATGGATGGTGGATGATGGATGGATGGATGGATAGATGATGGATAGATGGATGGTAGATGAGTGGATGGATGAGTGGATGGATGGGTAGATGGATGGGTGGGTGGGTGGATGGACAGGTGGGTGGATGGACAGGTGGATGGACAGGTAGATGGGTGGGTGGATAGGTGGGTGGATGGACAGGTAGATGGGTGGGTGGACAGGTGGGTGGACAGGTGGATGGGTAGAAAGGCAGATGAATGAGTAATGGATGGATACATAAAGGTGAGTGGGAGATGAGCAAGTGGGAGAAAAATAGGGGATGATGGAGGGAGAATGGAAGGATAGATGGATGGGTAGACAGTGGATGCATGCAAGAGTAGATAGAGGCTGGGCAAAGGACGAAGAGGTTGATGATGGAAGAATGAGTAGGTGGGAGGGGCAGAGGATGAGTGCCAGATGGACAGATGATGTATAGGCAACTACCACTGTTCTAAAAACACTGACACCATTCCTGAAGAACCAACTTCACCCCATTTCCCCACCAGCCATTCCCTCCAACTGGTCCAACAGATTATCATGGAGAGCTCTCCCCAGGAAGGCGCAGGAACAGGTAGGGGCAACCCCTCCCTACCTCCCCTCAGCCCCACCTACACACAGGGTTTGGCATACACATTTGCTAGGAATTCCCTCTTTTCTACAGTTGTAAGGGACCCGCTCAGAAGAAAAAGGGGGAACTGAAGCACCTCGAGGCTGGGACTGTTAGCCCAGTAGGGAATGTGCTTCCCCAGCAAGCACAAAAGCCTGGGCTTGAACCCCAGCACCACATCAACCTGGAACCACAGCACTCTGAAGATCGAGGCAGGAAGATGAGAAGTTCAGGGTCATCCTCCGCAAGTATGAGGCCATCCTAGGCTACATGAGACACCGCCTCTAATAAATATATCAAAACCACCACCCACCCAAACTCTGCCAGCCCAAACTCAAGGTAGGGAGAATAAAAAGGTCATGGGGAGCTTAATTTAAATTTAGTCACATATCAAGCCAGATGTGTTGGCACATGACTTTAATACCAGCATTCGGGAGGCAGAAGCAGGTGGATCTAAGTGAGTTCGAGGTCAACTTGGTCTACAGAGTGAATTCCAGGACAGCCAGGGTTATCCAGAGAAACCTTGTTTTGAAGGAAAAACAATTATTGCACATGAATATTGCCAGGGGTCTACTCTCAGAGATTTGCAGGACATTGCTACTCTACCACCTAGCTATCACACATCTGCAATGCCCTGTGCATCACAAGTTGCAAATCCCCACCACCACCACTACCACACACACACACACACGCACACACACATGCCCCAGAAGGCTACTTCCTGTTCGGCTTCTGTCCCTGAGGACTGTTCTGCCCAGGCTATCCTTGTTCTCTTCCACTCTACTGGACAGCCCCAGGTTGGTGCTCTGTGGGAAGAAGCTGCTCAGCACCACTGTTGAATTAGGTAAAGAAGCATTTGCCAGCTAAGCACAATGGCATATACACATCATCCCAGCACATGGTTGGCAGAGGCAAGAAAATCTCTAGGCCTATCTGGTCTATATAGTGGTCTCAGACCAGCTAGGGCTACATCGTGAGATGGTAGAAACAAACAAACAAACAAAAACCAAAGGATAAGGCTGCGGGTAAGATGGTTCAGTGGGTAAAGGTGCTTGTCTACTACCCTGACTGACTTGAATTCCATCCTAGGGACCGACATAGTATGAGGAGAGAACTAGCTCCTATAAGCAGTCCTCTGATCACATCATCACTTCAAGGCATGAGTACAAGCACACACACTATGCATGCATGCATGCATGCATGCATGCATTCATACATATATACATACATAGTAGTAATGATATTTTTAAAAATATTTGCAAAAAGGAGCCACTGGCTAAGGCTCAGGTCTTGCTTTCCCTACCTAAGAGCTCCCAGGGACCACCCATCCCAAATCTGTTATGTTCTAGGGACTTTGCCAGTCTGTCGCCAGTAAAATAACCCCATTCTGCTTCCCTGGGACAACAGTGTAGGGGATTCCCTACTGAGCAATGTCTCCTAAAGTCACCTTTCACAATGACCCTAGATACCTCTAGCTTTCCCACCATAGCTCAGCTCCCCTGCTAGACTTAGAGAAGCCTGGGATTTCAGCTTCTGGATGCTAAAGCAGGCTAGCAAGGGATGTTTGTGGTGCTGAAGTTTAATCAGCACAGGGCACCTAACAGATGTTCCAGTATCAGCTGATTGCCTGATGGATGACACAAGGAACTCCTTTTGATGGCATTGGCCACACCATTTCAAACACAGGGCACAGAAAAGACACGGCTTACAGGTGAGGACAGAGTATGTAAAAAGCTGTACCTGCTGTCACTAGGGACCCCTAGATACCTACCTCACAGCAGCATCTTGGATGTCAGTCATCAGGGACACCCACGGCAGGCTCTGCTTGTGACCATCACCCATAGAGATTCCCCATTAGCAGCACTTTGACATAGTGACATTCAGGCTGGATAGTCTCTTGTCATGGTCTCTGACCATTTGATACCATCAACCTAGCCGGCTGTGCCAAAATGCCTCCTGAGACACGTCCAGCAGACCTGGCTCCAGCCTTCCGACCATTTGCTTTGAGTGAACCATTCAGGCCTTGCCTTGGAGCTTTAATTCACATCGTATATATAAATGGAGAAGATAAGGGGTAAATGGGTGGAGGGAGGGTGAATAGATGGAGAAATATGTATACAAACCTCTGCCCTTTTTGTTGTTGTTTTAAGGCAGGGTCTCATTAGCCCAGGCTGGCTTCAAACTCCCTTTAGAGAAAAGGATGACCTTAAACGCTTGTACCTCCTGTCTGTTTCTCTGCCTCCTTTAAAAATCTACCCTTGGGGGAGCCTAACTCCATAAATAGTCCATAAACGCAGTCAGGTGAGAATCCTGCTCTCAGATGCACTAGGCCCTCCCCATGGCCACCCCCTGACCAAGGATGAGGACTGGCCTGTACATCACAAATTCAGCCTATCAAATAAATAGTTTTTCCTTGGGTTGAGGAGGTAACTCAGGCAATAAAGTACTCACTTTATAAGCATGAGGACCTGAATTCCTTCTCCGGATCCCACATAAATATCTGGGTGTGGAGAAAGCAAGATGGCTCATTAGGAAAGGCACTGTAGCCAAGCCTGCCAAACTGAGTTTGATTCCTGAGACATCCCCACTCCCAAAATGGTGAAAGACGATAACCAACTCCCACAAGTAGTCCTCTGACCTCCACATCCTTACAGTGGCATTTATGGCATCCTACCCCCAACACATACAAAATAAATAGATAAATATAATGAAAATCTAAAGCCATGTATGGGTGATACAAGCTTACAGTCCCAGTGATAAGGAAATGAGACAGGTGGGTCCTTGGGATTTGCTGGCTAGCCAGTCTTGCATACTTGAAAAGCTACAGGCTATGAGATGAGGAAGCCCATCACAAAAAGTGAATTGGACAGTATCTGAGAGAAGCAGCTAAGGCTAATCTCAGGAACACACATACGCATACACACAGCTATGTTATGTGTCAGAGAACCAAAAGCTAGCTCACATGGGCAGACCCTCAGGTATTTAAAACTCTGTGATGGTCAGTCTTTAGCTGTCAGTTTGACATACATATAAGCACTTGGAGAGAAAGTCTTAATTGATGAATTATGCAGATCGGGTGGCCGGAGGGCATGTCTGTTGGGAATTGTTTTGATTGTTACTTGTTGTAAGAGGATGAGGCCCACTGTGGATGATACCATTCCTTAGGTAGGAACTCTGTGACTGGGTAACAGATAAGTGTGCAAGCAAGCACCTTCTATGCATTTATTTCTCTCACCTCTTGACTGTAATGTGATGTGACAAACTGTTTCAAGTTCCCCACCTCCTTGACCTCCCCACAGTAATGGGCTGGAACTCAAAATTATAATCCAAATAGATAGACATTTTTTCCCGAGTCGACTTTCATCAGAATATTTGCAGCAACGGAAATGAAGTTATGAGAACACCCCCTCTCTACAGCCATCGGGACTGCAGTGACCAATAAGGCCACCATTCTAAGGATCCTAACCCTCAGATGGACCATGCTGAGTACCAGACTGATCTTCCAGTCTTGCCTTTATCCTGCAAGCCCTAGAGATCATTTCTCTGTGCTATTTTGGTCCAGAAACAACTCAGTCCTCACTTAATCTGCTTGACCATTACACCCAGTCCAGCAACAGTGGACAAAGCAGGTGAAAGTCTTCCAATCTCCTGATAAAGGAGTCCTGGACTGTCCTGAATCTAAGGGCCATCATAATCTTAAATAAATAAGTGACAATAACCAGGAATAAAGCCCCAGTTGGTAGAATACTAAGTTACCCAAAGTCCTGGGTTCCTTCTCTAGCACTGCATAAATCAGGCAATGCAGCACACCCCGATAATTCTCAGCTCTTGGAAGGTAATGCTGAGGCATCAGAAAAGTTCAAGGTTATCTTAGCTATGTTTTTAGTTTGAGGACAGCCTGAGATATATGAGACCCTGTCTTAAAACAAAGTTTGGTCTTCCATCATCCACCCTAATAAAGGCACCCACTGAGGCAAACCTCATGCAGTGGATTCCCCTCCCCCCCGCCCCCGGCTGAGAATCTGCATATTTAATGGTTCCCACCTGAACCGCACCTGAGTGGCCCAGGAGCCCCACTTGAAGACAATCTATGACAGTCAGCCTCAGCTCTGCTGCTACTCACTTACTTTGTGAGGTGTGTGTGTGTGTGTGTGTGTGTGTGTGTGCATGTGTGTGTGTTATGTACAAGCTCATGTAAGTGTACATTGCACATATACAAGAAAAGGCCAGAGCTCAATGGCAAGTGACTTCCTCAATTTTATGGTGATGATGATGATGAATGTATTTGGCGTGTGTGTCTGTGTGTGTGTGTCTGTCTGTGTGTGTCTCTCTGTGTGTGTATATATATATATACTAAGTATGTACATGTGGGCAGGAATGCAGAGGTCAGAGGACAGCTTTCAGGAGTCAGTTCCTTCTTCAACTACGTGGGTCTCCTGGATCAAACTCAGGTCATCAGGAGTGGCAGCAGGCACTTTTACCCACTGAGCCATCGCCTCCACCTTAGTTTTTGAAACATCGAGCTCATCAACTTGGTGAGGCAGGCAGGCCGATAAGCTCCAAGTCTCTGCCTCCCCAGACCTGAGATCACAGACACACCTGGGCAAGCCTGGCTTTTCTGTGGGTACTGGGGTTTTAAGCGCAAGACCTCATGTTGCAAATACTTCACCAACTGAGCCACGTTCCCCAGCCCCACTCCTATCTCTTGTTTATCTTAAAACCAGAAAACAATCCGATTCACAGAGAGCCGACACTTACGGCTTTACTGATATAAACGGGTTTCTGCATAAATACACAGATCACACGTCTCTCCTCACATTTACCAGTACAAAGAGCCCAGGAACAGACTCTATTCCCAGTGTAACCTACTATATTATGTCTATTACACACTTCATCTTCTCTAGACAAACATCCACCTCACTTTCTCCCCTCCCCTCCATTCCTGATCTGCATACCTAAGAGGCCTTGGTGGATCTGCTGACTTCCTCTCTCTGGGCATAAACAAGACGTGGAGCATATACCTTGCCCTCAAACCTCATCAGAGCTGTCCCCTCTCCTTGATCTCTTGAAGATAAGGAGGGACAGCCCTAAATATTCTGTCCCTGCCTGGACACACACCATGCATCACAAAGGCACAGCCCAGGGCTGTCTGTGGAAGTGTCTAAGCGGTGGGCCTTCAACCCGTCATTGCATGTTTGCGACCTCGATTTTTTTTTTAAATCAAAATGCTGCCTTCATCTTTAAAGATCTGAGACATATTTATGTGTCAGCCCTTCCTAAACTGCCTTCAGCTTTCAGGGGAGTGTAAAAGGGCCATCTCTGACTAAGTGGCCATCAGGATACCCATGACCACTCTACCTACCCCTTTGACCAGTCACTATACCTTAGTGCAGAGGTTCTCAACCTGTGGGTCTTGACCCCTTTGAGGGTTAATCAACACTTTCCCCAGGGGGATATCAGATGTTTAGAGTTCATAACAGTATAATGTTATGGTTGGGGGCTGAGAAACTGTATCAAAGGGTCACAGCCTTAGGAAGGGTGAGAACCTTATGCCTTATAGCTACACTGAATTCTGAAGCTGCCTAGCAGGAGAGATCAATGATGGGAAAGCAAATCCCTTGCCACAGACCCCAGAGGTTCCCAGACGCTGGTTACTCCCACCACAACCCTGTCTCCCTCTGATTCTGGGTCCTGACCCTACTGCCCAGGACATGTTGGCTACTGGGGAAAACAGGCTGCATTCGCCAACACCTTCCCCCTTCACCATATGATGGTTGACACCGATTATCCACAAGATCTAAAATCACCCTAGAGACAAGCCTTTGGACCTGTCAGTGAAGTATTTTCTAGATTAGGGTAGCTGAGGTAGGAAAGCCCATCCTAAACGCGGGAGACATCATTTCCACGGGGTGGAGTTCTAGACTAAAGAAAAACACCCCAAGCTTAGTACCAGCACTCATTGCTCTCTGCTTCCTACACGTGGGTGCCACGTGCTGAGTTACCGCACCCACCCGGTCACCGTGATTTCTCTGCCTGGATGGACTGTGGACCAAACAAAGCCCCCTTCCTTCAGTTGCTTGTATGGGGTGGAAACAAGGAGGAAAGGAGCATGTGCACAGTCACCAAACAGTGGTAGTGCGGCTGGAGCTCCTCTTCCTGAGAGCAACACAAACAGTTGGACCTGATCTCTCTACAAAGTCCATCCATCTACCACTTTTCTCTCTGTCTCCGCTTGTCCCCGAGAAAAACACCCTGTGTAAAAAAAGAAATTCCATGAATTGCCTGGGTGGTCCTCAGCCCCAGGTTCCACAGCACGGCCACTTCATAATCAAGTACTTAATGAGCAACTCTTCAGTTTGAAGTGAAAGCCCCGCAGAGGCATCTGAACCCACCCACACCACAACCCTGCTCCCTCTGCCCAGCATCACCGTAGCCGCACTCCTGGACTCCACACTTCATATTACACCAGTGAGTTTCTGTGTCTTTCCCCTAGACCACACTGGGTCGGTCCCTAGCTCCCCTGGCTAATGCTTGATCAATTACAGATTCTCAAAAAAAAAAAAAAAAAGTAACAAGTTAAGGCCCTGTTTCCAGTCCTCCATCTCTGCCTACACTGCAAACACTTGCATACTAATCTCCCCATCTTCGGTTTAAAATATATGGACCTTTTAAAAAACTCCCAGCATAATGAATAAGCCTAAATATTAGAAATTGAAATTATTAAGTAAATCATTCCACCTGCAAAGCTTCGATTTGCATACCATTAATTCATGATGCCATCTAAAACAAACTCATCACATTCTGTATATTAGAAGCTGATTTATGTAAGAATTGAAGAAAAAAGAATCCCGAACTCAAATTTATGCTGACATGATGTACACAGTCAATGGCGAAAGATTTTTCTTTCCTCCTTTCTACCATTTTTTGGTGTGTGTGTATGTGTGCGCGCGCGTGTGTTTGTGTGTAAATCATTCAAGCAACTGCAATCTAGCAGGAAGGGAAAGGATCTGAGGAATGGACTGACATGTAGTAAGATGCATAATGCAGCTGCCTCCTGTGTGTGTGTGGCAGGCTCCAGGCAGACTTAGCCTCCTCTCTCTCTCTCTCTCTCTCTCTCTCTCTCTCTCTCTCTCTCCCTCCCTCCCTCCCTCCCTCCCTCCAGTTATTAATGTCAAGTATGCCAAAGATACGCTGGAAAATCATTACCATTCATCGCCACTAACCGCCATTAAACTTCAATCAATTCAACTTAGCACAAGTGTACTTGAGCGGCCCTTACAGTTTCTTATAAATGAGGCTCCAACGTCGGCCTGACTTATTTCATTGTCCAAGGCACAAAGACAGGGCGTTAAGCAGGGGCTGAAAGGGGCCTATGCGAGGCCCTGCACGATGTTCTTTTAAACATTCTGTCCTAAGTGTTCAAAGATCTTTTTATGCAAGCTGAGAGGTCAGGACGAATGGGCATGGCCAGGAGAAGAGCCCGTTTCTTCCTAGCTTTGGGGCCTTGCGAGCTACACACTACAGATGTCTTAAGGAAAGTTTCAAACACCCCTGAAAGTTTAGCAACCGGATCTCTCTCTCTCCCCCCTCCCTCATCAAAGGCTCCGATTCTCTAAACTTGAGCATCTGCGGAAGGCATGAGGAAGGAGACCAAGGTTAGGGACACCGTGTCGGCCCCGGGCTCAGGTGGGCACTATGCCCCAGGCGGGCGCCAGGACTTGGCCCTCTGGCCTTCTTCCTTCCCAGCCACGAGCAGGGCCACGAGCAGGGTCCCGGGCGGCTCCCGCCATCCGCCGCAACAATGTGGCCATTGTTTGCGCGCGCGGAGCGGGCGGGCGCGCAGGTGGGAGGCCGCGGGCGCTCGGGCACGGAATGTTCCCGGGACCGGGCGCGCTTGGCGCCGCCCGGACACGCGGCCTGCGCGGCCCCACCGGGACGGCGGAACCTCGGAGGGGCGGGGCGGGAAGGGATGGGGCGGGGCAGACGGGCGGGGGTGGGGCGGAGGAGGGAGAGACAAAGAGGAGCAGGGGAGGAAAGGAGGGATGAAGAGGGTATGGGAAGGGGGGCAGGGGAGAAGAAAGTGGAGACAAGAAGAAGAAAAGGAACGATGGGGAAAAGAGAGAGGAAGTTAGGAAGGGGAGAAAAGGACAGAAGAGATTGAAAGGAGGGAGGGAGGGAGGGAGGGAGGGAGGGAGGGAGGGAGGGAGGGAGAGAGAGGGATAAACCGGGAAGAAAGAATAAGTGAGACACCCAGCAACCCAGAAGTATGAGGGCCGAGTAAGACGAGGAAAGAGCAAGAGTTCACCCTCATACAGAAAAAGGACTCCAAGCCCTGCCAAGTCAGCAGCTTTAATCACACCCGGGGCTTTGCCTAATTACAGGGTGAAAGCCAGGTCTAGAGGTAGGGAGATACTTAACTGTGTCCCAGGGAAAGCAGAGGGCAGAGACAGGCTGTGCAACTGTCTCTCCTCCACCCATGCCAACCCCTCAGAGCCTGGATCCTGGAGGAAAAGGCTGGGGGGCTGCAGCAAGACTGGCCACCGGCCTCTGAGACCCCGGGTTTTACGTTCCCTTGAGTGGGAATCCAGTCTGTATAGGGACCACCCTCTGGCCTTCCTGAGTTCTCTCACTGGAGGACTGGGACCCTCTGCACCCAAAGAGGCGATTCAATCCTAGCCCCGGGCTGATAAATTAAAAAGTTCTCTTTATTTCATTTGCTGGTTTGAGGTTCATTAAATTTTCCACAGATTCGCAGAGACGAAAGCAGTCAATAAACTCGGACAAAAGTGCCCGAACCAAAAAGGGCAGAGAATTGGGAAAAGGCAAGATAAAAGTGTTATCTGATCCCAGATCCGCAGGCAGCAAAGGAGCAGGGACTGCCGCAAGAATCTCAATGGGCCATCACCCTTCTCAGCGTGCCTCCCGTTAGTACCAACTCCTCATTCAACACAAAAGCCAAAGCACTAAAAGTGGTTTTCTTATGCTAATGTTGAAACCCAGCACTCAGTTAAAACACACTGTCCAGAAACAACCTGCCTTTTTAAAAGACACACATGTGAAACACACACGAAAGAAAGGAAGAAAGAAAGAAAGAAAGAAAGAAAGAAACCCACGTTGATTCGTTCTATTTAAACCCAAGTCCCGAAAAAAGAAAAAAAAAATTAATGGGTCCTGTCTGGTCACATCTTGAAAGAGTTATTTCCCAGCTCATGTATGATACGTAACAAGCCAGAAGGAAAACCTAAGTAGAAACAAGACTTCTTCAGTTGTTGGAAGGATTCAGGACAGTAAGCCTCTCCGAGAGAGAGGTCATCTCCCTGGGTTTTCCCAGGATTTAAAATGTGTGTTTTAAAAGTGACACTTTTGTCACCCTCAAAAATCTAAAAACAATGGCCAAAGTTTTCATTTTCTAAGTCCTTTACATTTTCCACAAGCCTTCAGATTTGGAAAAAAAAAAAAAAAAGACAAGTGCTGAGTATGGATGGAGCTGTGTTTACTTGAAAGCCACAGAATCATAGAGAAGGTGGTCTTCTTTACTCTAAGATCCTATCGGTCAGCTGACAGCCACTGCTGCTAACCTCAGTCCATACCTATCAGCAAAGGACACCAGAGTACTTATTCTCTTCCCCTAAGTTCTTTAAAAATGAGAGCACGCTGGGCACTAAGTATCTGGGTAGCCTGGCTGCCGACCCAGTCACCGACTCTACCCCTCCTGGTGTTCTAGAATCTGAGAACACAGTCTTTAGTTGGCATTCCTCACATGTCCATGCCTCTGATGCTTAGTGAAAAGAAGAAAGGAGGGAGTTGCTTCCCTGGGGTTCCCTTTCAATGGGCCCTGGCCCAGCAGCTGCAGCTGTCCACAGTGAAGTCCACCTGGCCTCTGGCCCCTGATGTGCCAGTTAACAGGCTACAGGTAGACCTCCCACCCAAGACCCCCGCCTAAAGACACAGGGAAAGCAGCCCCACCTTGTTCCCTGCGGTTTGCACCAGCGAAGGCCAGCTGCACCCACAAGGTTTTAGGACTCTGTTTTTGAGCTTTAACAAGCCAGCTGGGTGTGAGGGGTCACAGCCGCATTCACAGTGCATACAACAACCTCATGGTCTCATTTAAAGGGAACTGCTAGTGTCTGGGCACTGAAGTTTTCCGGGAGTGGAATGCTGAGGGAAGAAGAGTACTTAGTGTAGGCAAATATCCAATTTTGTCTGCCTGCTTGCAGACTGTCCCGGATTCACTAATCCAGCCCCAGGGGCTGCACTGTGTACAGGGCTCTTGTAGAAGTACAAAAAAAGAGTGAAGTATTTGTGTATTTTTCAGGCTGCAGTGCAAACAAGCCAGCTACAGAACACAGCCCCTGAGACCCCCACAGCAGCTAGGAAATGAGCCTGTGACCAGTAACCACACACACACACACACACACACACACACACACACACACAAACACACCCTCTTACAATTATGCAACTCAAAAGCACACCCTCTTTGATTGCTCAGTGCTCAATGTTCTTCCAAGCCTGCAAGGCCCAAGGAACATCCTGAGAAAGTGAAGCTAACTCCATATACACTTCAAGGTGGTCCTCCTTCCAAGCAAGCCCGGCTTGAATTTGGGAGAAGACCTCAGTGAGTCTGAATTCTGTGCATATTTCCACCATCTCAGTTCCCACCTAAGCACAGAAACAGATCTATCAATCCCAGTCCCAGTTCGTTCATGGAGGAGTCCAGCCCTGGGTGGGAAGATACTTGCTTCCCATCGGCCTCTCCCACAGATACAGGACAAAGACAAGAGCAGATCTCCTACAGGGCACAGTACACAGAACCTTCTTCTGTGTGTTGTGACTCTAAGCCCCCTAGAATCAGGAAATACCTCATGACATTTGGGGGCATCCTAAGTCTCCCTAAACATAATTAATGTTAAAACTCATCAGGTGAGCTTTCCATACAGCAGGCAGCGTCTGAGTAGAAACTGTATCCTGAAGAGGCCATACCCAACTCTTGGAACCCTCTAGAGAGAAGGAGCTGGTTGGAGAAAGGGAAAGCAAGATGTAGAGACTCTAGGAGTGAAGCCTTTAGCAGGAGGGGTCTGCGTGGTTTAGATTAGACATTCTGGGATTAGTGCCCAGGATAGAACAGAAGCTGGGAGAAAGCAAGAGCCTCAAAACTCAAAGCGAGTAAGCATCAGGAATGTTTCCTCCTACTTGGGGGAGACCAATCCAGGTAGGAACACAATGTATTCCCTCCCCAATTCCAGACCAACTGAGCCATTGAAGGGGCTAGTCCCCCAGACACACGGAAGCCTACTCAAAAAGGGAAACCGCAGCCAAGGTGAGGAAATGGGCGGGGAGGGGGCTCGAAGGAGAGGTGGCTAGAACAAACAGATAACATCAGGGAGACTTGTGACAAGCCCGCCTATTCTGCCCGCTATCCCCCCCGTGCTGTATATTTTGGATTTCACCGTTTATTTACTTTTCTTTTTTGGCACCGAGCCCCCGGAGCATGCCAATACAATATTTGTTTAAACACTATTTTATGCCGCTTGCGAGGGAAACGTTTACTTTCAAATTCTCCAACATCCCCCAGAGCCTCGTCTGCAAACAGCATATGAGCGTTTTACAACTGTTCCCTTTATCTGAAGCTGTGGGGATTAAACCTTTACACGCCCAGCGAGGGCGGAGGGGCAAGGGGCCCAGGACATCGTGCGGCCACCGAACAGCAAGATGAAGGATGCCCCAGCTGGGGAACAGAGAGGTACAGAACCCATCCCTTCCCAGTCTCTGAAGGATGAGACTACCAAGAGAAGTCTCTCCTACCCCTGCTCCAACTGGGATCGGCTCTGGGAATCACAGGACAGTTACACACACAGACACACACACAAAGCCTGGAAGGAGAGGCGCCCTGGGGGATCCCCACAAACTCCTTGCGTCTCTGTAGCCAGGTCACTCGAGGTGAAGCGCAAGGGCTCCATCCTTAGTGTCCTCAAGCTCTAAAAGTCAGGTTTCCTAGGAAATGAGAGCAATTGCTGCCGGGCTGAAAAGGAGCCCAGTTGGGTGGACTTCCAGCTCCCGGCGCGGCGGGAGCCCTCTCGAACTCACTCAAGCACACGGTCCCTCCCCCCACCCCCAATCCCGGAGGAAAAAAAACGCTCCCCTCTCTCTAAACCCTTAATAGGATTGGCGCCCAACTCTGTCCGCGCCGCTCCTCATCCATCACACACAGATCAAGTTGCAGTAGTGGATTTTTCAAATTCCTCAGCAAATATACTTGTTGAGAGATTGCTTGGGGGGTGTTAAGTGGGGGCTAGGATGAAAGCGAGGAGTAGGGGGAACCGATCCCTCGGCGAAGGATTACGCGTGGATCCATTCTGGAAGTCAAGGGGATCTGGAGACCTAGGATAAGAGAGAAAGGTAAGGAAGCCAGAACCGAGGTCCAGAGACTGGCGGCGGAGGGAAGGGGCAACAGGGTTCAACGAGAGGGAAAGAAGGAAGAAAGAAAAGACTGGCTCCTGGACGCGGACTCGCAGCGCGGAGAAGTAGAGTTGCAAGTTTCCAAGTGGCCGGCGGCGGTTGCAGCACACCGCACAGTCCCACAGGCGCGCTCCCAGCTGCCCATCTAAGGGAGCTTCGGCGCACCCCAGCCCCCACGTCGCCCCCAAACAGTTCCAGGCTCCAAGCGGTACCACCGGTCAAAGACCGGCCTACCCGAGCAACCCAAGAACAAGAAGCACTTCCCCTCAAGTGGAGGGCTGTGGTAATAAAATCGACCCCGGCCACGAGTTCTGATCCCCAAGATCCTCCTTAAGCCCTGCCGCTGCTGGACCAGGGCACTAATCAGGGTTGCCTTCTTTAGCCGGCCCCCCTAAAATCAGTGTCACGATCTCGATTCCGGTAAACGGATGAGAGACACTCCAAGACCGCCACAGCATCTCAGCCGAAGCTGGCCAGGCTAGGAAGTGCTTCGCCACCAAGAGTAAGGGGAGGAAAAAAAAAAAAAGAAAGAAAGAAAGAAAAGAAAAAAGGAAGGGTGGGAAGGCCAATGCAACTTTACCGAGGAGACAAAAGTTTGCCTCTAGCATGCAGGTGGCCTCTCGGGCGCCGGGCAGTGGTTGCAGGGCCCCATCCCAACTTGGCTGGAGTGGGGCTGCCGAGTGCGGGGGCTCCGGCTGCCGGGGCGGGGCTGGCCAGGCAGAGGAGGGGACCAAGGCGGGCGGGGGACTCGGGCAGTCCCTAAGGACACCAGGCCAGCAGCTCCGGGCGGCTGCGATGCTACGCACGACCCGTGCTCCTTCCTCTGGCTCCTCCTCGCCTTCCTCCGCGTCCTCTGTAGCCGCCGCCGCCGCCTCCCGCTCCTCCTCGAAGTCTCATTGATGAGAGGAGTTTGAAAAAAAGTCCGCGGAGCCGTGCTGCCTCGGCTGGCGAACGCCGGCACTCATGCAATCCATCAGCGTCTCTGGGATGGCGCAGCGCCCCCGCGCGCTGAGCTTGGGCAAACCCTGATCGTCGCGTCCTTAGCTTGCCCGCCCCGCCGCGTGCACCCTGCCTCTGAGGCTGGGGGTGGGGGGACACCACCCTGGAGGGGGATTGCCAGCGGGCGAACACAGACTCTCCCCCACCTCAGCTCCAGCAAGGAAAGCACCCCTTCGGAAAGTTCCAGCGGGGGACCAGAGAACCCAGGAGTTAGGGAGTGGGGGTGGGGGGTGACGACCCAGACGCCACTCTGGAGGAGAAGAGCTGGGACTATCGCAGATTCTTCCAACCCAGTTCGGAGGAAATAAAGCACCCCTACCAGAAAGTTCCAGCTACAGGAGCACACGCCAGTCTCAAACACTTTTTCTAAGGCGCCGGGTTGGGGGGTTGCTAACTCAAGTCAGATGAGCTCCGGAGCTCGGGCGCTGCGACTGCTGGTTTCAATATCTGAACTCCCCCTTTCTTCCCAACCCCCTCAGCCCTCCGCTGGTTGTTCCCAAAACTCCCGGATCCTCTGTGCGCCGTAGCAGAAGGAAGACACGTGGGTTGGGAAGCAAGACTGGATTCACGCAGGCCCTCGTCGCCCGGGCAGCTAGTGCAGGTGCCCGGGGTCCCAGGCGCCCCTCGCCATGGCTCGCTCACGCCGCCATCTGAGAGCACGCCGGCGACAAGTGACGCCAACCTTAGGCTTGCTGCTTATGTTTTGCAGTGAGAGGGGTCTTTCTTTCTTTCTTTCTTTCTTTCTTTCTTTCTTTCTTTCTTTCTTTCTTTCTTTTTCTTTTTCTTTTTCTTTTTTTTCTCTTTTTTTTTTAATCCCGGAGACTCCATTGAAGCTGCTGCAGCCAGATGGAAGTAATCAGAGGGAGAAGGAAGAATTAGGCTCACCGAAGTTGCAGGCCAAAGTGTAGATGAGGCTGTTCATGAAAGCATTTGCTTAAGTAGCCCCGGCTTTCCATACAGTCCAGAACTGTCCACTCCAAGAAGCAAGCAGGCAGCAAATGGCCGTGCCCTCCCAAGCCATGGGACTCAGCTTCCTCTCCTGGGCTCTGCTCTTAGAAAGCTGCCCGCGGGACTTCTTTATATTTCTTCCTGAGGTCTAGTTCCTTTGTATTGCTTAGCCTGCCATAGGGTATCCTCCTTTTAAAGGTGGAGTGACTGATGCCTGAGGACGCTTAGAAACTTGCCCACAATAATCTAAGGTCGGTCCATTTAAATAGAGGTGTCCTGTTGAGAATGTTGGTCACATCTCTTTCGAGCCCCTCCTTCTCAAAGCAAGAGAACCAAGCCTCCAGACCAATTCCACCCTGCCTTAGAGAAAGCTCCTTCTCAGCCCATGTTACTCACTGATTGGATCACTGTTGGTGGACGGCACAGTTTACACCGTGGGCTCTCCCTTAGCTTTATTTGTTTCTGCAAGTCAGTATCTATTTTATGAAATAGCCCAAGGCATTCCAAATGCTATGGATACTCTCCTTCCGAGGTCCACTTCCAAGACCCTGAGTTTTACATTTAAAGTTTATATTCCACATATTGATTTTGTGGGACAGGGTGTGAGGTCACAGTCCTCTGGCAGCAGTCAGAGGACAGGGCAGAGGGGGCTGTTTCTCTCCTTCTGTCATGTGGGTGCTGAGGACCCCACCCAGGCTCGCAGCAAGCACCTTTGCTGGCCTAGTCTTTTACTGACCTTGACTTACTTTTTAACAGAAGGGGAAGTGCTGTGTCCCATTCTTCCTTTCTTGTTACCTTCCTTCTTGATCTAGAGCGGGGAAGGGCAGAGATGCTACAAGGATTTGATGCTAACTTTGTCTTCCCCAAAGTCATCTTCCCAGGTTGGAAGTCAGGGGGAGTGGGGGTGGGGAGGTGACAAGGTGTTCAAATGGAAAACTTTCTGGTGTGGCGATACATGGTGGGGTGTGACAGGACGTTTTTCTGAGAAGATGCAGCTTGTGTCTACTTCTCTGCCCCTCACACCCAGGGAGGAACCCACAATAGTCCAAAGTGTGGATACCACTGCAGTCTGACTTGGTGAACCCATGAGGTTTGTGTCTTACAGGCTGTGGATGAGGAGTTACTTACAGGAACGGAAATGACTCAAAGACCAGCTGCACACTGAAGCCCACCCCAGTGTGGGGACAGCTTACCAAGCTGGGAACCTGTGCACCAGGCGGCTCAACAGACTGGAGAGTGTCCTGTGCTCTCCATGCCTCAGTGGGGCTAAACCTCTTCCAGACAACCAGCCGCTGTCTGCTTCTTTCAGGCTGCTGCTCTGGTGTCCAGACTTTGCCCCTTTGGCTTGTCTGAGCGTCTCCTTGGCAGCCCAATTTCTTCATGTGAGGGAGACTCTCAACTTTTATTATTTATGCTGGCAGGGAGGGGCCTAGTGATTCTGGTAAGTTCCAGGGCCTTCCTGAAGCTATTTTGAGTTGTTTACCTTCCTGTTCAAAGAGTTTCCCTGTAGGGTGGACTCTCTTTCAATCTCAGAGGAAACCTAAGTTAGGCAAGTGCCTTCGGTCCTAAGACTCCAGAGGCAGACAGACCTCTGAGGGTGAGAAGCTAGCCTGGTCTACACTGCCAGTTCCAGACCAGCCAGGGTCATACAATGAGACCCTGTCTTTAAAAACAAAAAGAATAATAATAAAAATAAAACCTTACAGAAGTCAGTACGGAAAATGTGGGATAAAGGCCATGGAGAAGGGCCAGAAGTCAGGGCACTTGGTGTGGATCTATTCTGACTTGATTGGATCCCTAGGACTCACGTAAAGTCAGGACAGACTCCAGCAGATTGTCCTCTGACCTCTACGTACCATCTGTGACATTTGAGCCCCGCCCCCAATACATGTAAACAAACCCCAGAAAAACAGAAAGAGATATCTGAAGGAGGCTGGCTTTTTCCTTTAAATGTCAGAACATCAGATGGTCACTCCTCCCGGCTGCTTCTTCTCACTCCCGCTGAGCTTTCCGAACATAGACAGCAAAAGTGAACCCTCTCCCTCCCTTGGCTGCATTTAATGACGCCATTCATATGGGCCCTGTGAAGCCAGGACTCCTTTCTCCTGGCTGGAATATTAGCGGAGTCAGCTGATTACTTCATTAAAGCTTGTCTCTGTGGGTTTCTTTGCGTTGTAAAGTTTGTGGAGAAATCTAAACAAATCAGCATCTGGAGAAAGAGGGAGAGATTGCTCTTTCTCTGTTTTTCTTCTCGGACCAGCTCAACTCCTGCCAGAATCCAGGCCCTCACCAAACCTTCCTGGCTTATTTTGGCAAGACAGTGGTAGCAGAGATGAAGGTGGAAATGTTTGGGGTTTGAGGGGAGCTGAGAAAACAGCACATCCCACTGTCTGCAGATGGTCAGAAGAGGTGCTCGCTTATCCCAGAGCTTATACTCAGTGTAGGGCATTAGTCAAGTCCGGCTTTCTTCTGCAGCTTTCTGTGTAGCCAGTGCTAGTGTCGTGACACCCACCATGGTGAGTAGCACCCACAGCATCCCTCCTTCCCTATGCTTCATAGTGATAAAGATGGACAGGGATGGAGGAAGTGGAAATGGCTTTTCTTGTCCTTCTTGGTGATTTGAATAGGATGTTTCCTGTAGTCTCATCCACTGCAATGCTTAGTTACCAGTGAATGGAATTGTTTGGGAAGAATTAGGAGGTGTGGCCTTGTAGGAAAAGGTCTGTCACTGGGAGTGAGCTTTGAGGTTTCAAAACCCACCAATACCCTCTTCTTTTCCTCCTCTTCTCTTTCCCTCTCCTCCTCCTGCCATTATGATAATGAACTAACCCTCTAAAACTTTATGCAAGCCCCAATCAAATGCTTTATTTTATAATTTACCTTGGCCATTTTGTCTCCTCTTAGCAATAGACCACTGACTAAGACACCATCTGAATGGGTGAAACCCTGTTCCCCGGGGAAGCTGTCTGCAATTCAGAGCCTTCTGAACCATGTTTCCATCCCCATATTTGTGTGGGAGTTTAGGGAGAGGGTACATTAAAAGAAAAACTTCTTGAAGGCAGGATTCCCTGTTACTCTCAAACTCACTATGTAGCCAAGGATAGCCTTGAACTTCTAATTTTCTCCCTCCAGCCCTGAATGCTGGGGTTCTAGGTATGCAGCATGAACTATACAGTTTGATGCATGCAGGGGATGAAATGTGGTACTTCCTAAGTGCTAGGCTAGCTGTCTACTGCGCTACGTGCTCAGTACTATATGTCTTAGATTTTTATATGACTGGCAGTGTGGTTTCTTCAAGCCATTGTCACCACTCAAAGGTAACACATCAAAACAAGGCATTACAATGTCTGTGACACTGTCAGGCAATGATATATCTTTTTTTTTCTTTTTAGGGATCATATGTTTGTATGTACAGAGGCCAGAACACAGCATCAGTGTTTTTCCTCAGAAGCCATCCACCTTCACTTTGGGAGGGGCTGTTTGTTTTGAGAGGTTACTTTTAGATTTAGTTATGTTTACGTTCTGTGCATGGGTGTTTTGCCTGCCTGTATGTCTGTGCACCACATGTGTGCAGTGCCTGTGGAGGCCAAAAGAGGGTACTGGATCCTTTGGAGCTACAGTTACAGATAATTGTGGGCTGCTATTGAGTGCTGGAAACCTGGCCCTCCACACTAGCCACAAACGTGCCAACTGCTGAGCCATCTCTTCAGGCCCACCCTTACCTTTGTGTTTTCAATCAGGGTCTCTTCCTGAGACCTGGGCTCACCCATGAGGCTGGCCTGGCTGGCCAGCAAACCCCAGGGATCCTGTCTCTGGCTCCCGCAGTTAAGATTGCATGTTCTATGACGTTACTACATTCAGCTTTTTACCTGGGTGCTGAGGCTTGAACCAGAATCCTCATGCTTTCCACCAGCTAAGCTGCAGCCAGCCCTTCATTGCAGTCTTATGAGACAGCTGTCATTTACCAAATCGTAGTTAGTTACACAGCTGCACCAGGAAGCGTATCACCCAGAGCGTAATGACATAAACACACAACTTCAGACAAGATAGACAAGAAAAGCAGGAGTTTGGCTCTGTTCCACAGTGTTGGGGACTCAGCTAGAAGGCTCTGAGGCTGGCTGGCACCAAGGGATGGAAATGAATTATTCTCAATATAAATACAACAGAGGGACTAGAGAGATGGTTCAGCAATTAAGAGTGCATCCTGCTCTTACAGAGGACCTGAGTTAGGTTCCCTAGCACCCACTCCAGGCAGCACACGACCACCTGTAATTCTAGCTCCAGGGAGTTCAACATCCTCTACTGACTTCAGTGGGCACCTGCATTCACACACATCCCCAGCACTGACACACACAACTACAAAAAAAAAAAAAAAAAAAAAAAAAAGCTTAGCTAGTTAAGATGGCACACACCCCCTTAATCCTAGCACTCAGAAGGCAGAGGCAGGCAAATGTCTGTGAGTTCCTGGACAGCCTGGTCTACATAGAGTGCTCCAGAAGAGCCAGGACTAAATAGCGAAGCTCTATGTTTAAAAATATAATAAATGTATAAGTAAAATTTTTAAATAGAATATTTTATTTTATGTGTACGTGCTTTGCCTTCATTCATGTCTGTGTACCATATGTGTGCCTGGTGCCCACAGAGGCCATAAGAAGGTGCTGGGTTCCCTAGAACTATAGTCACAGACAGTTGTGAGCTGCCAAGTGGGAGCTAGGACTCAAACCTGGGTTCTCTAGAAAAGCAGCCAGTGCTCTTAGTCATTGACATATCTCTCCAACACCTAAAAAATAGAAATGTAAACAAGTTTCTTTTGTTGTTGTCATTTGGGTTTTTTTGTTTGTTTATGGTTATTTTGCGACAGAGTTTCTCTGTGTAACAGCTCTAGCTGTCCTGGAACTCTGTCTGTAGCCCAGGCTGGCAGCAAACTCACAAAGATCCACCTCCCCCTGCCCCCGACTGCTGGGATTAGAAGTGTGCACCACCACCTCCTGACATAATCAAGACCTAGGTGACCACATACCTGCAGATTGTGCCAGCTGCTGGCCAGGGTCCCTCATCTGCATCTCTTCCATCTGCAGCTCTCTGTGTGTGTCTGGTTTTAGGCTAGATGGGACTCACTCATAGTGTGGTGGTAATTGTAATCCATGTGTTATATCTTGGATATTAAATGTCTATCAAAGGCCCAAGTGTCAAAGTGTTTGGTTTCCACCCTGTGACATCGCTGGGAGGTGGTGGAGCCTAGCAGAAAGGGTTGCTGCGCACACACCCTGGGAGGGGGCGTTGGGATTCCTACCTCTGCTTCTGGTGTTTGCTTCCCAGAAGGCAGGAAGCAAACAATTCCCTCCATGACACACTGGCTGCCAAAATGTACAGTACTGTTACAGACCTGGAAGCAGTGCAGCCACATGGCCTTCGATCTCAGACAAGATGGTTCCAAATAAACCGTCTCTCCTTCGACTGCCTCAGGGGCAGGAAAGATCACTTAGTGGTGCTGCCACCAAGTCTTCTCCTATTTTCCCTATATATTGTGTGCGTGTGTGTGTGTGTGTGTGTGTGCGTGTGTGTGTGTGTGTGTGCGTGTGTGTGTGTGTGTGTGTGTGTGTGTGCGCGTGTGTGCGTGAGAGAGAGAGAGAGAGAGAGAGAGAGAGAGAGAGAGACTACTCACAAGTATAGTGCAGTATGGAAGTCAGAGGACAGGTCTCAAAGTTTGGTAGGAGTCCCTTTATTGTCTAAGCCGGCCCCAATTCATACATATTTGATGAAGATTTAACATCAGAATTGGATGCAAAATATGCCTTGGATTTCAGAGACCAAATACTGATGATTGGTTGATTGATTGATTGATTGATTGATTGATATATTAACTATGGCTTGCATGAAGCTATTATTGTCAGCTTTTGAGGATGTAAAATCACCAAAGAAGCCTCTAGGCACAGCTGTGGCGAATGATCTGAGCTGGGTTGGCCTTTGGGCTTGTCTGGGAAGGAGTTAGGTTAGGTTCTCTGAGGTCGGAAGATCCATCCTAAATGTAGGTGGCACTGTGAGTTAGGATTCTAGACTGAACAAAAAGGAGAGAGCAGGGGCTGGGGGCCTAGGGGAGGTAGAGAGGATCAGGCATCAAAGCAGAGGTGTCCTTCACGGTCAGCCCTTACACAGCATGTGTAAGGTTCTGAGTCCCATCTCCAAGACCAAGAAGAAAAAAACTCACTTGCTCCATTTTCCCACTTAGTCTTCACCTCAACATAACAAAAGAGTTGGTCTAAGATGGTGGCTCACATCTTTAATCCCAACACTCAGAAGCATACACACTATACATACGCACACACTTTACACATGCACACACTATACACATACACACGCTATACACATACATATATACTATACACACACCACACACACTATACACATACATACCCATTATACATACACATAGACTATATACATACATACATATATACATCACCACCACCAACAACAACGACCAAATAAACCAAAGAGTCAATAAAAGTTTCCCTTTTCAGACAAAATACCTCCCGGTTCTAGTGACGCAGGTTTGTCAGCCCAACTACTCAGGAAATTAAAGTTTGATATTAGCAAGTTCTTGCATGGCAGGAAGAGAGAGAGTGCCCCCAGGCCTTCCAAACACCAGACAAGCACTCTGTCACCATATTTTAGCTCATACTACAGTCCATTGTGGTGGGGGAGCTAAGGGCCACTGGTTACATGGTATTCAAAATCAAGAAACAGGGAGAAATGGATGTTGGCTCCTATATCTGTCAGGATTCTCTAAAGGAACAAAACAGGTAGAATATATAAAAATATACTTAAAGGGGGATCTCTCAGGGTGACTTAAGGATGTGGTTGGCTAACCCAACAATGGCTTCTGACAGAAAGGCCAAAAATTTGGTAGCTGGATGTCTCAACAACCCCAATCTGGTATTGGAGCCAAGAGGATTCCCAGAGAGCAATTGATCTGCTGTCTATGTTGGAGTTCTGAAGAAGCAGGTTCTAATACCAGCACCAGTGAGGGAAGGCCTCAGCAACAGGGGAGATGAACTTGCCAATGAAAGCGAGAAAAGGTAAAATTAAAAGGTGAAAGCTTCTTCCTTCCACGTCCTTTTATCTGGGCTGCCCTCAGAAAGGGTGGTTCCAAGTTACCTCAAACGATCCAAAAAAGAAAATCCCTATGAGGGCTGGAGCGATAGATGGCCCAGAGGTTAAGAGCACTGATTGCTCTTCCAGAGGACCCCAGTTGGCTTCCCAGAGCTCATGTGGCAGCTCACAACTGCCACCAGTTCCAGTTTAATGTTTTCTTAAGACCTCTGTAGGCACCAGGCATGCCTGCAGTGCACACACATACATGTAGGCAAAACAGCCACACACATAAAATGATAAGTAAATAAAAACACTGAAGAAAAAAGGAAAATCCCTCTGAGATGTGCCAAACACTTAGGTTCTAGTTGATTCCAGATGTGGTCCAGTTGACAACCAAGACTGGCCATGACAGTTCCCTTTGTCCTTTTGATCTTTTAAAATTTATTTTATTAGTCCAGTATCCTGACCCTCAGAATGGTGTCATTGAAACTTAGGGTCTCAGTTACCTGGTCTGGAAGCTCCCTCACAGACAGGTCCAGAGGCTTGACTCCTGTGATGCTAGGTCCTGCCCAGCTGGCAGCCACTGCTGAACATCTCACCATGTATCTTCTTTGCATGGATAAATCCCATGAGAGAGCAAAGGCAGCATTAAGCAGATGAGAAAGGAGAAGACCATCATGCACTTCTAGTGCCTCAGTGATGACGAAATGTTAGTAATCAACTGTGAGCCAGTGAGCAAACACGGTTGTGGTGGGCAGAGCATTTACACAGCCCGACCTTGGGTCTCGAAACTTAATTCTCAAAGCCATAGAATTGACTCTGGCCTTTTAGAAGGTCCCTGATAGAGTTTGGGTAACTATCCAGGTACCTGGGGCTCTGTCAGGGAAAGTAGAATCATAGGAGGTCTGAGCTAATGGGAATCAGATGGCTGGGGACACTCCATAGATCCCCTACAGGGAACTCTGAGACTCTGATCCTTCCTCATTCTCCCTCACTATGAGGAAGAAAACATCCTCTTCTGTCACATAGCCATGTAGCCCAGGCTGGACTTGAACTCGCTGTCTAGTTGAGAATGATCCTCCTGCCTCTACTCTTCCAGTGCTAGGATTACAGGTGCGTGCACCACATCTGCTATGTGTAGCTCTGGGGATCCTGCAAGCCAGAGAATTTGTTCTCTCCAACTGTGCCACATCCCCCAGCTCCCTGTGTATAAGATGCCAGACAGTTCTATGAGCCACTCTTACAAATTGATCTTTGCTTGTTTTATGTGGTTTGTTTGTTTGTTTGTTTGTTTGTTTGGTGCTGTGAATGGAACCCAAGGCCCACCCAAGCTAGGTCCGGTGCTTTACCACCAAAGCAACCCTCTTTTAGCAAATGAATTGAACCCAGTGAGAGGGAACTCCAACTTTTACTGGGCAATTGGAAGTCCCAGAGGCCCAGGTTTACCTCTGACAGTAGTGAAGCTGAGCCCTGAAACTGTTGGACCTGAAACTGCTTCCAGATAAGTAATATAAAACTGACCTGAGGGCTGGAGGTGTGGCTCAGTGGGTAGTGCTTGGCTAGCGTGCTCTGAACCTTGGGGTTCACCCTCAGCACTTTATAAACCAGGACTGGTGGTGCACACTTATGATCGTAGCACTTGAAAAGTAGAGGAAGGAGAACCAGGAGTTCCAGGTCATCTTTGGCTGCATAGCAGGTTTAAGGCTAGCCTGGGCTACATAAGATTCTACTTCAAAGACAGACAGACAGACAGACAGACACAGGTACACAGAGACAGATAGACAGACAAAAACAGACACACAGAGACAAACAGACACACAGAGACAGACAGAAACAGACACACAGAGACAGACACACCAAAACAGACAGACATACAGACAGAGCACCACCTGACTTGAATAATAGAGCATCCATCCAGGTTGGCTACTGAAGGACTAATTATTTGCTGAGCCCCTCCTTTGGTCATAGAAACCTTTTGTGTTGGTTTTGGTGGCATAGCCAGTGTGGTGGCAAAGAAACTGGGAAGCTGTGCTTTGTCGTTTCCTGCTATGGCAAAGGCACTCTACCCTTGTAATTAAGTTAGAGTCTTGAAATGCAGAGCTTGGGTCTGCCCAGTCAGTCTCTGAAGTGGAAGGGAAGGATGAACAGTGGGTTAGGGAACTGGTCTCCATAGCCACTGCTAGCTTTGAAGATGGGTGAAGCACCTTGGATTAAAGAAGCTTCTAGAAGTTCAGGACTGTTCTGGTTCTTTGTGGTTGTGCTTGTGTGTTTGCCTATACAGGATTGTGTGCATCATGCTGTGTGTGTGTGTGTGTGTGTATGTGTGTGTGTGTGTGTGTGTGTGTGTGTGCGCGCGCGCGCGCACTGCACACGCGCCCGCACTGCAGAGATCACCCTAAGGTGTTCCTCAGGAGCCACTCGACTTAGTTTTTGACAGTCTCTCACTAGAACCTGGGGCTTGCCCATTAATTTGGCTAACCTAGCTGACCATTGATTCCCGGGCATCCACTGTCTCCAGCCGCAGTAATGGGATTATAGTCACAAATCTAACTGTTTAAGGGAGTGCCGGGGAATCAAACTGAGGTCCTTGTGCTTTTGAGACAAGCCACTGTTACCAACTTAGCCATCTCCCCTACTCCCATTGCCGGCTTTGAAGATGGATAAGGGCCCTGGGCTATGGAATGCAGCAGCTTCTGGAAGCTGAAAACCACACTTTTTCACAGCCAGCAAGAAAACAAAGTTCTCTGGGAACTGCCAGGAACCAGCTTCTGCCAGCAGCCCCCAGGACCAGGGGCCGTCCTCCACCGGAACCTCAAAACAAACTTGCTCCACTAGATACTCTGGTGGGGTCTCCACCCGGCTTCTGACCCTCGGACAGTAGAGATGCATATTTGTGTCCTTTTGAGCCGTGAAATCTGTGGCTATTTGTTACTGAGCGTGTGGAAAACTATTAGGGCTGGTTCAGGTTTAAACTATTAAAGGCACCTGCCGCCAAGACTTACAATCCAAGTTCCATTCCCCGGACCCACGAAATGAAAGCTGGGAACCAGCTCCTACACTCCGCGATCTCCACACGAGGTCCGGGTCTGGTTCTAGTGTCTGTGTGCCCTTGATAAACTAGCTTTTGGGGGCTTCCTCTTCCACAGAGGTAGTTATAGACTTTTTTGGCGTCTTGCACTGATTGTCTGCCCAGTGTATACTTTATTGGCCTTGAAGTTTGGCAAGGAAGTTAAGTTTTTTCTCGTTACAAAGCCGGGGATCCGGACTGCGTTCATCAGAAAGACTACAGGGAGTGGGTGAGGTCAAGCGAAGCGGCAGGGGAAGAGCCATTCACTCAACTGCGCATGCCTGTGTCTGTATGCGAGTCCTGAGGGTATTCAAGGCAGGAAGTGAGTATAGAGCACCCTGACTTTCCCAGACCGCCTAAAAGTTTCCTGCAAGCTTAGGTTTGGGTAAAGTGGGGTTTATGGCCACGAATCGAAGCTTCCGGAGAAGCCTACGTAGACTTAGTCCGTCATCTTCGCTCCCACCTTCACAGACTCCCCTCTGGGGCACCCAGGCAGAGGGTCTACCTGTCACGGGAGCGAGAAGTCAGGATGGCAGCAAGACTGCTTCCTCTCCTTCCACAGCTCTGCAGCCTTTAACTCTCTGCTTTGATCCAGCGCAGACAAGCCCGGGTGCTCCCTGTCTGTTCCTGTTGCTGGGCCTCAGCCAAGGATGGAATGTGGGAGGCCTCTGTGGCTTGGGGCTCCCCACCCTGTCTGAGCACCACACCTTCTAAAATTGAGGCAACCTCTGCTGGTGCTTGGGTCCCATTGCAAAGTAACTTGTTACCCAAAGCCTAGCCTCAGTTTCCCCATTTGTCAAACAGTAAATACCACTTAACCAAAGAAGGTTGTTGTAGAATAGTTTTGTCTTTAATTTCTGTTTTCTTTCCATTTGGTTTTGAAACAGGGTCTCAAATAGCCTAGGCTGGCCTCGAACAAGATATGTAGTCAAGAATTGTCTTGGGTTTCCTAACCTCCTACCTCTACCTCCAGGATGCTGGATTGATAGGCATGTGCCATTACACAGTGTTTAGGCAAGGCTGAGTGCCTGCTAGGCCAGCCTGCCCCATCAGTTCCAGCCCCTGCCCCACCCACATATTCATATGTGCATGTATGTGAATATTTCTAAGGAGCAGTAAGTATGTCTGCACCTCGAATCTTATAACTGTTAACAAATGGCCACATCTTATTGTTTGTTATAACATTAACCAAATGGTTACAATGTTGGGAAGGTTTGAGCAGTACAGTTCTCTCCCTCGCCCTAGTTTCTACATCTAACAGGAGCAGGTAACACTAGAACCTGGGGCCCTGGGGTTTGCCTTTCCCTGGAACCCTATGTTAACTCCAGTGTCCCCATCTCCTTCTGGTCTAGTGAAATGTGGCAGGCACAGGCTGCTTGCTGTCCCAAGCTGGAGACTCAGGAAGACAGCAGAACCTGATACCTGATGGTGTATGTGTGTGTATGTGGGGGTGTCACACATGAAAACAGTATGCAGAACTGTAGACCTTCCTATACCTGCCTCTGCTTTTCTTTGCCAAGTATCCTGTCAGCTTGGCCAGGATGGTACGGAGATCCATGAAGTCTGAGAGAGCTGAAGTGCAGACCAATTTAGGCTGTGGCAGTATTTCCTAGTCTCCAGGGCCTTATGCCTACCCCTCATTGTCTTTGATACTTCTCCCTGTCTCTGTCTCTCTGTCTGTCTCTCTGTCTCCATCTCTCTCTCTGTCTCTCTGTCTCTGTCTTGCTCTCATAAGTCCCTAGCCCTAGCCCTTCAACTCCATATGACTTTGAACTCCTAATCCTCTTGTCTCTACCTCCTGAGTGATCGCACCAGTTTATGTGGTGCTGGGGATAGAACCCAGAGCTTCATATGCACAAAGCCAACATCTACCAGTGGGCTCCATTGCCATCCTCCATGTACGATGTCATCATTCTCAACATGTATCCTGCCTTAGAAAGATGTCTACTGACCTGTCAGCCTCTTCTGGGTTTGACCTGCTCCCCAAAGGTGACAAAGGTCCCCACTTCATTTCTGTGCTCAGCACTTATCCCAGGCTTTGAGGCAGGAATCCAGAAATGTTCATTAAATCAGAGAGGGCTATGCTTAATCCCAGTGGCAGAGCATTGGTCCAGCAATCATGAAACAAAACAAAGCAAAAAGAACTAAGCACCAAAAGCTGGGGACGAGGATCAGCGAATAGACTGCTTGCCTATCACACACAAAGGGATCTGTCTAGTACTGCATAAACCAGGGATGGTGCCCTGTGCCTATATTCTAGTACTCGGCAGGTAGAAGCAGAAGGATCAAGAATTCAAGGCCATCCTCAGCTACCAGAAAGGTCCAGGATAGCCTGGGCTACATGAGGCTCTGTCTTGAATAGTATAGCTGCATGACAGAGTGCTTGCTCAGCAAAGCTCAGGAGATATGGGGAAGGAATTCTTATAGAATGCTGATAGGATGGAAAGTGGACTGAAGCCTTGTATACACCTGCACTGCTCTAGAAACAAGAGACGCCAGGGACTGAAGAGATGGCTGCTCTTCCAGAGGACCTGGTTCAATTCCCAACATCCACATGATGGCTCACAACTGTGCCCAGCTCTTTTGGTGTCTGAGGCATGCATGTGAGACACAGAGATGCATGCAGGCAAAATACCCATATGCATAAAATGAGGTTTATAAAAATCTTTTCTAAAAAAGTTTTTTTCTTTTTTTTTTTTTTTTTAAAGAGAAGCCTTTTGAGTGTTCAGCAGAGGAAACAATAATGATCATGTATATTGGTGGAGGTTATAAGGGTAGGGACAGGTACGAGTGGAGGGGAGATGAGTGGGATTGGGGCGCATGATATGAAATTCATAAAGAACCAATAAAAAGTCAAACAAACAAATAAATGAAAATGTGGTAAGTGGACACGATGGGATATTATTCAACCCTTAAAAGTATGAAAGCCTGTTCTTCCATACTACATGGGGGAGCCTGGAAGACATTGTTTTATCTGGAAGGAGCCATGCACAGACAAATACTGTGTGATCTTGCCCAGATGTGAAATTGGGAGTGGGGAGTTTGATTTAGATCAGAGGGCAGCAGCTGGGGAGGGAAATGGGAGGAAGATGGGGTGGTCAAGGCTTTGCATACAAAATTAGAGTCAAAGAGGAAGCCCTGGGGTCCCTTCACTCTGTAGTTATTACCTCAAACAATAAAGAATTGTTTATTCCAAGCAAGCTACAGGAAAGGACATTATCACAGACATGACGGATGTAATAACTATTCAGGTGGGGTCATTACATAAGGTATGGAAAACATACATGGAAACATGGTGGGTAATTTTTATGTGTAATTATAAATATGTATAATTACTATGTGTTAATTAGGAATAACATAAAGCTTTTTAAAGGGCCCATTGTAAACAGTGAGTGACTGAATCTGTGAACAGGTAAATCACCCCTACCTGTCCAGATGCACATCAGTCGACCAACCAGCAGGGCAGGCAGCTCAGAGGGGCGCCACCACCACCAATCAGGCTGTGTCACTGCCAATCAAAGGACTAGCCAGGAGAGATGGCTGAGCAGGTAAAGCGACTCCCTACCAAGACTGACAATCTGAATTTGTCACATGGTAGGAGAGACCTCACTGCCACAGAGGACTGGCTCTCTCTGAACTTCAGGGAGGCAAAGGAACCTGTGGTTGGGGTGGACCTCCAGGGAAAGGGACCAAGGCTGAGGAAATGCTGAGCCAGGATTCCTCAGCTGCAAACTGGGGGAAAACCAAATCTATGAACAGAAAGCAGACACAGACCTCGGGGTCTATAGACACATGACCTGGAACTCTGACCTGATGCTGGCTTTGGCTTTGTTAAAGTCATGTATGGGACCTGCAAGGTGGCTCAGTGTGTAAAGGTGCTTGCGGCTAAGACTGAAGACCTAAATCCAATCCCTGGGATCCACTTGATAGGAAAGAACCAACACCCCCGTAAGCAGTCATCTATGGGTTCCATGGCACATGTGCACAAGTTTTTACAGTCATGCCAAGTTTCTTTAGCCACTAGTCAAGTTCTTGGTTGGTCTTTGCCTTGCTTCTTTTGAGACAGGGTTTTGCTATGTAGCCCTGGCTGGCTTGGAATTCCTATGTCGCCCAGGATGGCCTGAAATTGACAATCCTCCTATGAAAGCCTTCCAAGTATTAAGGTCTACTCCAGCCCATGCCCAGATTTTAAGTTAATTTTGTTTCTTCGTAGTGTGTAAGAGTGTGGCATCTGTAGGACAACTTTGTGGAGTGGCTTCTCTCCTCCTACTTTTAGGTGGATTCTGTGGATTGAACTCACATCTTCAGGATCTTTTTCTAGGTGAGATGTATGTGTGTGTCTGTGTTACATATATATATGTAAATATGTATCATATATGTATCATATATATGAGATACATGCAATATATGTATATACACAGATATATATGAGAAATATATGTATATATGTATTCATATATATATGTCATATATATGTATATATGTGTGTGTATATATGTATATATGTATATATGTATATATGTATACACACACACACACACACATATATATATATAACAGAGAGAATACACACATCCCGGGGTACCCTTTTGGGAGTCAGTTCTCTCTTTCCACCATGTGAATTCCAAACACCGAGCTCAGGTCATCGGGCTTGGTAGCAAGTATATTTACCCACTGAGCTGTTTTGCTGCCCTGCCAACACATCTGGATTCAAAAACCACTAAAGATTGCTACACTACTGTATTAGTTAGGGTTCTTTAGAGTAATAGAACTTATAGAAGGAATTTCCTTTTTTACATATATAGAAAGGGGATTTATAGCCGGGCATGGTGGCGCATGCCTTTAATACCAGCACTCGGGAGGCCGAGGCAGAGGCAGGCGGATTTCTGAGTTCGAGGCCAGCCTGGTCTACAGAGTGAATTCCAGGACAGCCAGGGCTACACAGAGAAACCCTGTCTCGAAAAAACAAAACAAACAAACAAAAAACAAAAAAGGAGATTTATTAGAATCAACTAATCCAATAGGTTCAACTAATCCAATAGTGGGCTATGAACAGAAAGTCCAAGAATCCAGTAGCTGTTCATTCCCCAAGGTTGGATGTCTCAGCTGGTCTTTAGTAAATGCTGGGATCCCAGAGAAGTAGGCACCAGAGCCAGTGAAGGAATGAACTTGATAGCAAGTTGAGGGCGTGCAGGCAAAGAGCAAAAGCTTTCTTCTTCGATGTCCTTATGTAGACTTCCAACTAAAGGCATGGCTCAGATTTGATCTGGATTAAAATGTGGCTTCCTGCCATAAAGATCCAGATTAAAAGCAGATCTTTCTACTTCCAAATTAAGCAGGAAACCCTCAAAGGTCTGCCCTCTATTTTTGGGTTTTAGTTAATCCCAGATGTAGTCAAATTGACAACTAAGAAAAACCATCAAAACTACCAACCCCAGGAGCTGGCAGATTCTATCAACCTTTTTTCTTTTATGTTTACTTGCATGTGTGTGTGTGAGTACACACATATGTGTGTGCCCACCCTGGTACACATGGTATTCTCTCATGTCACCATGTGGGTCTCAGGGATGAAACTCAGGTTGCCAAGATTAGTGGCAAGCAGGCACCTTTACCCATTGAACCATCTCGCTGGCATGCGCCACAAAATTTTCTCTCAGTCTTCAGGAGACCAAACCCTGCCAGCACCCTGATGGAGAACTTCAGAACTTCCGAAGGAAGAGGGCTGGCCGCTCACAGACCTCCCAAGACAGGATCAGGGCATGGTGGTTCACATGTTTGCAGAATAGGGCTTTTACAGGCTTCCTATGGAGAAATCAGCCCCCTACTGCTGAAGACAGGCCTGTAGCCAACATGCCAGCCTCCAGCAGGGTCTCTGGAGAGCATTCCTGGTTAATAAAACCAAGACCACTGGCAAAAATAAATAAATAAATGAATAAAAATAAAAGTAAATGGAGAAAAAACTCCAAGTACAGCCGTGGGAAAATGAGAATTTTGGCCTTTGTTAAAAAAAAAATCATAATGTTACTTTCTGGAAGCCAAATATTCCTCAAAGGGAGATGATTAAACACATAATGGCCCTTCTTTCTGACTTGGCCAAGGTCCTAGCTCAAGCTGTACATTCCCTTCAATCCAGACCTACATGGAAGGATGTGCAGCTCAGTTTGTTGACCTTATGACAGTTTGAGAGGACTGATGGCCCAGGAGTCCAAAGCTGAGAATTCCAGGTATGAAGGCCCAGTGGTGTGAACCGAAGTCCCCAGAAAGCAGGCCTCAGAGTTTCCCAGTCCTTAAAATAGGAGTTGACTGAAGACATGTCTTCCACTCAGTAACTCTTGCCACATTCGTTTGGGAGGGTCTTCTAGGCGTTTCTCTGAGATCTTGCTGGCTGGAGTTGGGGAGCTGGAGGGCTGGGGAGGTCCTGAGGGGTGTGTCTGTGGGAGGCAGGCAACAACGTGGGGGGTGAAGGCAGGCTCAGGGCCGGATGGGTAGGAGCCTGGAGGCATGAGAGACAGGGATGGATTCTTGGTGGTTGGGGTGGAATTTGACATCCTGCCATTTCCCCTTATCTCCTCATCAGAAGAGAACCAGAGGAGAATGTGAGCTCACCCTAACGCAAGCCATTTTCACCTCCTGGTTCCTATCAATTAAAGCCTCTGTCATCTGCTGATCAGGTTTTGGAAGACTTGAAAGGCATTTCTGGGGCTCATTAGGCTATCAGAACTCTCGTGAATGGTTGTCTCCCTCTGTAAGACCAGGGAATCAATCTCTTTACAGGCGTCCACACAATGGAGCTGGGATTTGAAGCTCAATTCTGCCATTTATTAGCTATGGCGTGATCTCATGGTACTTTCTTAATTGAAGCCGTGCTATCCCCCTGTATCAAACGGAAGCAGTAACTGTCCAGGTCCACGTACACACACATCAGTTGATAGCTCTCCTGTTATGTTAGGTTCATACGGACATACTGGATATTCCGTGTGTGTGTGTGTGTGTGTGTGTGTGTGTGTGTGTGTGTGTATAGGGGGTGTTACACTACTCACATAGAGGACAGAGGACAGCTTGTAGGAGTTGTTTCTTTTTCACTATGTGAGTCTTAGGGAAAACTAACTCAGGTCTTTGGATTTGGCAGCATAGCAGCCTCAGTCTACCTCTTTTTAAAGATTTTATTTATTCATTTATTCATTTATTTATTTATTTGTGTTTGTGTGTGTGTGTGTGTGTTTATGACTATACATGCCCATGGATGCACGAAGGTGTTTGTAGAGGCCAGAAGAGGCCGTCATATTCCCCAGAGCTGGAGTTATAGACAGCTATGAGCTGCCCCATATAGGTACCCGGAACTGAACTCTGGTCCTTTTGAGAGAGCAGCAAGTGGTCTTAGCCACTGAGTCCCACCTTGCGTTTTGAGACAGGGTCTCTCATTAGTCTGAAGCTTGCCAAGCAGTCTAGGCTGGCTAGTCAGTGAGCCTGGGGGATTCTCCTGTCTCTGACTCTTCAGTACCAGGATTAGAAGGGCACACACACCATAGAGTGCATGGCTTTTTATGGGTTCTGGGGATAAGACTTAGGTGCTCTGCCTGCTCTGGGAACAATATACTGAGCCATTTACCCACCGAGGGAGCAACCTCCCCTCGCTGGCTGATGCTTGACATCTTTCCCCATCACATGCTCTTCTTCTGGCATTGGTCTCCTTAACAGTGTGCCCCTCCCCGCCCCACCCCTCCCCATCCCCGCCCCCGCCCCCAGCACATGAGCCAAGACACACCTGGTTAACTGCTATAGGAGAACACTGAGTATCTCCTAAGGCTCACGTGCTAAGGAATTTTTAAGAGATGGGGGCAAACGAGCAGTCATTAAAGCACTGGAGGCTTGTCCTTGAAGGGAGCCCAGCTCCATGCCCTGCTCTCTTGACTCCCTGGTGAGGGGGTGAGTGGGTCTTACTCTGCCATGTACTCCAGCCACGATGCTCTGCCCCACCACAGGCTCAAAGCCATGGGCTCAAGTGACCATAGACTAAAACCATAAGCTTCTATCTGTTCCTTCTTCCGTTCCTCCCTACCTCCCTTTCTTTTAGTCTATCTATCTATATCCATTTATCATCTACCAATAATCTATCCATCATCTGTTTATCTATCATGTTTATTTATCATCTATCTTTCCCTCTCTCTTCTCCCCTTTATTTCTCTTATTCCCACCCTCATCATCTTCCTCTTTTTTCCCTTCCATTCTCTCTCTCTTTCTTAAGAGAGGTCTCATCATGTACCGTGGGCTAGCCTGGAACACCTATTCTGCCGCAGCACCCCGAGTTCTGGGATTACAGACAGATGCCATCACACTGGCTGAACTTTTTCTAAGTTGATTTTCTCAAGTGTGATTGTTAAGGTTTACTGGCAAGTGGATCTAGAATCATCTTGGAGACAAATCTCTGTGGGAGGTCTCTAGACTGAGTTAACAGACGTGGAAAGATTGACTCTAAGTGTGGGCGGTACCCTTCTATGGGTTGGAGTCCAGGACCAAAGTTTAAAAGTGGGAGCTAAGCACCCACATTTACTTCCCTGCTTCTTACTTTCAGATGCACTGTGGTCAGCTGCCTTGTTCTCCTGTGCCAGGATGGACTGAAACCTCCAACTGAGAGCCAAAGGACCCTTCCTTCTTTCCTTCCTTCCTTTCTTCCTTCCTTCCTTCCTTCCTTCCTTCCTTCCTTCCTCAAGTTGCTCTTCTTGTCATTTTGTCACAGTAGCAAATAAAGTACCTGTGACCTGCTGGTATTTTTCATACGTACAGAGATTAAGCAAACACAGTATCTTAATCAGGAAGATATCTTAAACTGTCTTTCCTCCAAGAAGCCCTCCTGGACAAGAACAAACCTTCTAGTGGCTTGACGGACACCCTCTACCAAAGATGCTGTCATCACATGGCTCCCTGACACACTCAACTGCATTTGAAGATCTCTTGATGTGTCTTTCTGTTGGCTTCCTGACTTCAAGACAGGAAACATGCCATAGTCCTCCCCCTCCTCCTCCCCTTTCTCCTCCTCTTTTCCCTTCTTTTTTCCTTTTCTTTTCTGACAGAGTCTCACATAGCACAGGCTATGTGACTTGCTATGTAGCCAAGGATGACCCTGAACTTCTGATCCTCGTGTCTCCACCTCCAGAACACGGAGATTACAGATCTGGACCACCAGGCTTAGTTTACGAATCTGGGTGTGCTGGGCCAGCATGCTACCACCTGAGCCACACCCTCAGCCCCACTTAGTTCTTTGTTTCGTTTTGGTCAGGTGATCTTCTCTACACATATTTTCTCTTGTTGCTTCTTAACCAGCTCCACTGCTGAAGTCATCTATGGTATCACGAAGGCGGCAGATGGCAGCCATCCACAATTGCAGCCCAAGGCTGGGCAGTACCCAGGATCTCCTTGATGTTCTAAAAAGTCCCGTGGCAGACAAAGTTTGGAGCTGTGACGAAAGGATGGGCCATCTAGAGACTGCCATATCCGAGGATCCATCCCATAATCAGCTTCCAAACGCTGACACCATTGCACACACTAGCAAGATTTTGCTGAAAGGACCCAGATATAGCTGTCTCTTGTGAGACTATGCCGCGGCCTAGCAAACACAGAAGTGGATGCTCACAGTCAGCTATTGGATGGATCACAGGGGCCCCAATGGAGGAGCTAGAGAAAGTAATCAAGGAGCTAAAGGGATCTACAACCCTATAGGTGGAACAACAATATGAACTAACCAGTACCCCGGAGCTCTTGTCTCTAGCTGCATATGCATCAAAAGATGGCCTAGTCGGCCATCACTGGGAAGAGAGGCCCATTGGACACGCAAACTTTATATGCCCCAGTACAGGGGAACGCCAGGGCCATAAAGTGGGAGTGGGTGGGTAGGGGAGTGGGGGGGAGGGTATGGGGGACTTTTGGGATAGCATTGGAAATGTAAATGAGGAAAATACCTAATAAAAATATTTTTTAAAAATGTCCTGTGGCTAAAGGACGGTGCAGCATCAGCTGGGCACTGTGGACAATCTCACCAAAAGTGCTATTTTCATTGTCTAATGGTTCTCTGCACCTTTCTTTCTGATGACCCGGGTAGAGGCAGACGATACTGCTCTGTCTGGGTCTGTCTGGGTCTGTCTGCTCTGGGTTGTCAATTACACATCATCAGACCTTTCCAGTCACTGGTTACCTTAGAGATGTTATCTCCCTCTCCCAGCTTAGGGTGATGACTCCCTCTCTTTACCCCTTCTCCACTAGGGGGCCCCATCTCTGCTTTCTCCTTCCCGGGTCAGCTGAAGTATTTGCCACTCCTTCCAGGAAGTCCCTGCCTCTAAAATGTCCTTCCCACCTTCCTTCTCAGAGAAGCCCCATGCCATTGAGCATACAGTTCCAAAACTTCCTTCTTCCTCAAAAGCTTTCCTTGGTGGCAATTCCACAGTAAGGCTATATACTTGCTGCTGCATCGCGTTTGACGAATCTGCTGGGGAGAGGTATTTAGGGTGTGTCTGTGTTTAGCCATACAGACACTTGCAAAGAACGTACTTTTCTGTGTAAATGAGGTCTCAGTCTGTAGCACAAGCTGGACTGGAACTCACTAACAACAACCTTCCTGCCTCAGCCTCCCGAGGGCTGGGGTTTCACAGCTACAGTACCATGGCTGCAAGACCATTCTTGGGTGCACAGATGTGGTAAGATAGTTCAGGACAGGACCTGAAGGTGGAGGCGTTGCTGGGTCGGATACCACAGGCAGGGGTTAATTTAGAAAAGCTGGCCCAGAACTGAGGGTGTGGCTCAGCTAGTGGGTCTCACCTAGCGAGCAGGAGGCCACAGACTAACTGACTGTGGCTGCGGTGCACTCCGGGAATCTTGGTATTTAGGAGGTGGAGTCAGGAGGATCGCAAGTTCAAGGTCAGACCTAGATCGAACTGAGGCCACCCTCTGCTACCTGAACAAGACAGAAAGGATGGAAAGAAGAGGAGGGGGAGGGGGAAAGGGGAGAGGAGGAGGAGGAGGAGGAGGGGGAGGAGGAGGAGGAGGAGGAGGAGGAGGAGGAGGAGGAGGAGGAGGAGGAGGAGGAGGAGACCTCAGGCAGAGAGCGCAATAAATAGGTTGGTGAGAGGGTGCTTCAAGTTAAAGCCAGAGTGAGGATGGAAAGTCGGTCCCCAGTGTCTTACAGCCAGCCCTGCCCCCTCCTTCCCTCTTCCTCTTGCTGGAACTCTTAGATCTTCCCAGATCCAGAAAGCCTTGTGGGGGGGGGCACACCCAAGATAGGGATTTGAGGGGAGGGGGACCCAAAGCCATTAGTGCTTAATTAAAAACCCTTTGTCTTGCTGACAGACCTGCAGGATTTCCTACCATGCAAACCTCAGATGTGCTCTGTCCTTTGGGGTGACACTGGTTGAGGCAGGTGCCCAGAGAATTCAAAAGATGGTAGGTGGGGGAGCTGAGGTCTCCGCATAACAAAACCTTGGCTTTTAAGGACCAACACTGGGGTATTTTCTAACCTCACTTATTCATTCCTTACTACAGCCCTTCCTACAGTGTTTTGTCTTGCTTAGTTTTTAAACTTAAAATTTGTAATATCTATCTATCTATCTATCTATCTATCTATCTATCTATCTATCTATCTACTTATTGTGTGGTTTGATGCATGCCATGACGCATGCGCAGAGGTCAAAAGACAACTTGTGGGATCTGGTTCTCTCCACCCCGTGAATTTCACAAATCAAACTCAGGTTGCCAGCCTTGGCAGCAAGCCCCTTCCCCTCTGACCCATCTTGCCCACCATCTTTGTTTTTAAGCTAGGATCACGTGTAGTTCAAGCAGGTATCAGACTCACTGTGTAGCAAGGGTGACCTTGAACTTATGATCCTCCTGGGTGCTTGAGTCACAGACAAGGGCATATCGGGGTCTGAACCTAAGACTTCCTTTATGCATTGTACCAACTGACCCACATCTCCAGCCCCTCAGGAATTCTTTTCCTTAAATGAATAACTGTGTGGGGGGGGGGGGGGGAGAGAAAGCCTCCTACCCATTGCCTCTTGAGAGTCACAGAGAAAGTGACCTTGCAGGCTGCAGAGCAGTACCCTGGAGGGCCAGACTGACTCACCTTCACACAATGCCAGGACGAAGGGAGGCCTTCTCTGAGGAGGTGACTCAGAAGCAGAGTTTTGAAGGATGAATAGGAGTTTGCCAGAGAACCAAATCAAATTGATTGATCTTGCCACTCTAACTGATCTTGCCCATTTTCATACAAGCTCTTCAAGTGACACTCCGGTGTCAGATTAGGGGTTCTGTTGCCCTTTAAGAGGTGCTGTGAAGAGGGACAGGATGCTGGCTCCCTTGGGCTCCATAGCACTGAGTCCCATGCGATCCGGTTTCTCATTCAGCAGAATGCTTACTGATTGCTTTTGTCTCAGGGTGCTGATTCTCCCGGGACGGGAGATTTATTCAGTCCTAGTCTGCGCAGACTTGGCTCTTATTTGCCTGAGGAAATATATTTCTTGGGTTGTTCCCCGAGGAGCGATGCTAGGTCATTACGCTGTGAATTGTTAGTCCATAAAGGATCCGTCCCTCACTCAGCCCGACTCTGAGCCTGGGCTGTTTGGAACACCGGTTACCTTAATCCTTCCGTGGTGTCAGGATGATGGCTCTGCGTGGTCGGGAAGCGAGAGCTGGCGGGTTATTTGTGGATGAGAGGTAAGTGTGGCTCCCCTGCAGGACCTCTGTTTTCACAGAGCTTAAGACAGAAGCGGAAGAGTGGGGAGGAGGGGGCCCAGTGTTAGTCAGGAACTTTTAGTGCCTTGCTTGGCACTTGAAAGTAAGATAAACAGCAGCCGCGGCTTGGTGTCAGTTCCAAGTACAGCTCAGATCCATGGGAGGGCTGAAGGTGTCTCACCGTGGACAGAGGTGCAGGAAATACTGGATTCTGTCCCCAGCACTGTATACACCAAGCATGGCACACACGTAGGTAAGCACAGCACTTGGGAAAAGGAGGCACGAGGATTAGAGGTTCAAGGTCATCCTTGGCTACATATGGAGTGTGAGGCCAGTCTGAGTTACATGAGACTCTGTCTCAATAAAATCAAAAAAGTTATATGGTCCATTGCTGCACAGACTGCCTTGTTCCACCAGTACCAGAGCTTTGGCTGGCCAAGGTTTGGGCCTGTTCATCTTCCCTAGCCCCAGCATTAGTGGCTACCTGCCAAGTCAGTGATGCCCACACAGGGCACGGGCTGAGCTTCTCCCCATGGTCTTTGCATCAGGAGGGGCTGCCATGGTTACCTGCCTGGGTGTGTCCTCCAGCGTGCAGTCTGGTCCCTTCCGCTGTGTTCTCTGCCTCCCGCTGTCTGCACTGTAACCCTGGCACCCTGTGGCTAGTCCCCTACTCCCCTCAACAGAGACACAAGGGTTAGGAGTCCTGACTCAGAAAGACACACCTGTACCAGGCAAGTGGACAGAGCCAAAGTTAGTACGAGGACTGGACGCTGGCTCTCTCGCCATCTTTCTGAGCAAGCACCCTCCTTCAACCTTGAGCCAGCTTTATTGTTAGCTATCAACTCGGGACATTTCCAAAGCAGAGAATGTTCTACAGTGTTCTTTGGTGACTCAGTCTGGATCTTGGGAAAGATTCCAAATTTAATTCTTAAATTGTTTTTGCATCATCATTATCATCACCACCACCATCATCACCATCACCATAACTACCACCACCATCACCAGCAGCATGTATGCCATAGGAGATCCTGTTATTTTGTTCCACTATGTGGGTCTTGGCGACAAAAAGGATCTTACTTGGGATATTAGTCTTGGCAGTAAGTGGCTTTATTTGCTGAGCCATCTTGCCAGCCCTTCTTTCTTGTGTGATGTGTGTCTTGTGCGTTTATGTGCACAGACACATAAGCATTCACTAGAGGTCAGCTCTGTGTTTTGCTCCTTAGGACTCTGCCCACATTTTTGTTGTTTTTCTTTTCTGAGACAAAAACAACGTGCCACTCTCTGTGTAGTCCTGGCTGGTCTTGAACTCACAGAGATCCTCCTGCATCTGCCTCCCTAGTGCTGGGATTAAAGGTGATCACCATGTCTAGCTGTCTGTCTTTTTGACACAGGGTTTCTCATTGTTCTGGAACTCACCAAATAGCCCAGAGAGCCCCGTGATCTCCTGTCTCCACCTCCTCAGTGTGATGATTATAAAAACATGCCACCACAACTGGATATATATACTTAATATGTAATAAATATGACATGTGTGTGTATGTTTTATGCCTTGCCCACATGTATGCAATACCATGTGAGCATGGTGCCTGCAGAAGTCATAAGAGAGCACTGGATTATCAGAACTGGAGGTACAGAGAGTGTGAGCTGCCATGTCGGGGCAGGGCACCAAACCTGGATCCTCTGCAAGAGCTTCAAGCACTCTTAACTGTTGAGCCATCTCTCCAGTCCCAGATGCCCAGAGATCTTTACATAAATTCTGGGGATTAAATTTAAATCCTCACACCTGCAAAACAATACCTGCACTTATTTTAAGGCTGAGCCTCTCCTCTGCCCCATCAATTTTAATTTTTTGTTTGTTTGGGTGTTGTTGTTGTTGTTGTTGTTGTTTTGAGACAGGGTCTTACTATGTAGTTCTGGCTCGCTTAGAACTCCCTTTGTAGACCAGGTTGGCTTTGAATTCCCAGAGATTTGCCGGCCTCTGCCTCCTGAGTGCAGGGATTAAAAGTGTGTGCTTTGTTTTGTTTTGAGGCGAGCTCTCATGTAGCCCAGCGTGACCTCAACTCTATTAGCTGAGAAGAAGCATGAGCTTCTGACCCTCCGGCCGCTGCTTCCCGCGCTAGAACTACCGGCATGCACCACGCTAGAACTACCGGCATGCACCACGCTAGAACTACCGGCATGCACCACGCCACACACTTGTTCTGCGTGATGCTGGGATTTAACTCATGGCTTCATGCAGGCCAGACAAACAGTATCAGCCAAGGCATATCATCAGGCCCTAGGTTTATATACCTGACTCTGTGTGTGTGTGTGTGGGGGGGGGGGAGGTAGAGTGCTAGAGGATCATCAAGAAGGGAAAGAGGGCTGCATTTTGGATGCTACCCTTTTCCAGATGTGCTTTGATGTTCAGTACCTGGAAACTCAACAAACAAAACAACCAGGACTTTGTGATGTTGTGTCAGTGTTGTTGACCAGGCTGGCCTCGAACTTTTCATCCTATATCCTCCACCTATCAAGAACTGGAAACACAGGTGTGCCACCACCCCCAGGAAAACAGGTCTTTTAAGATTGTGCCCATGGCTTCTATAGTTCAAGGTCCAGGCCCAGAGCAGGGAAGGGATGGCTGGGTCTTTGGGGTACTATCTGGCTGCTGACTGCTGGCTGTGGAGAGTCCATGGACAGAACTCCCACAATAGCTACTTGCCTGTACCGAACGTGGGCCATCCGCTGCCAGTGGCTGAGGCTACAGCCATGGGCTTTTGCACACTTGCCTTCCACACAGCATACTGCCTTTGGGATCAACTCTATGACTGGGCAGGCCAGGGGCTCAAAGCAAGTGACCAGAGATAAGGAAGAAACTGAGCAGACTTCTCACACTGTCCTGGCTTTGGAAGTCACCCGTTGTTACTTTGATACTCTTTTGGCGGACAAACTAGCTGTGAGTCCATCCAGATTTGAGTTTGAGAGCAACGGATGGAACCTCTCAGGGTTTAGAACCGCAGAGAAGAACAAACACCCGCCCAAAGACAAGTCAATGTCCATGCTCACTCTTTATCAATAGTTCAGACCCTCCGAAATATTGTTTATTTTTAAAGTTGTGGTAACTACAACACATACGATGTATTATTATCTTCCCTGCTGTGTGTGTGTGTGTTTGTGTGCATATGGCCTGTGTATGTGTATGGCTGAGTCAGAGGTCAACTTTGTGTGTCATTCTCAAGATGTATCCACCTTGTTTTTTCCTGTTTTCAAATAGTTATCTTATTTGTGTGTGTGTGTGCATATGCTTGTGTGTACTAATGCACATGTGAATGTAGGAGCCTGTGAATGCCAGAGCCTCAAGATCTTCTGCAGTTAGAATTACAGGTGTTTGTAAGTTGACCAAATTCAGGCCCGCTTTGAAAGCCTCATGTTCCTGTCAGTGCCAAGCCATCTCTCCTGTTTTTTGAGACAGGCTCTCGCATTTTAGTCTGAAACTCTCTGACTGACGAGGCCACTTGTTCCAGAAGTCCTCAGGATCTGTCTGCTTCGGCCTCACCAGGGCTAAAATTACAAAACTTTTTACACACGAGTCCCGGAATTTAAAGTCGGGTTCTCAAACATGTTACCCACTGAGCCCCCTCCCTGTTGTCCTGTCTTACTCCCTCGTAAGTGTGTCATTCTATGGTGACACAGCCATGTGGTTAAAAACTAGAGTCTCCATCCACCCATGAAATCGTCATCACATCAAAGTGAGACTGTATTGGCTCCTGTCCGTTGGCAGAACTGACGAGAGGGTTCACCTGGGAAGACAGCGACTGCTAAACCTGACAGCCTGAGTTCTAGCCTTAGGATGAACATGCTACAAAGAGAGCAGTGACTCTATTTCTTGGAAGTTGTCTTCTAACTTCCATATGTGATCTGGCTTTGTTATCCAGGCTGGCTTTGAACTCCCCTCTGCTCCCAGCTTCCACACGGCTATGCCTGGCTTCTTTTCATTTTCCTTTTGTTTTTGTTTTTTTAATTTATTATTTTTAAATTTAACTTATTCATTCAACGTATGAGTGCTCTGATGCATGTACCCCCACATGCCAGAACCACATGCAGGAAAAGAGGGCATCAGATCCCTTTTATAGATGTCTGTGAGCCACCATGTGGGTCCTGGGATTTGAACTCAGGACCTCTGGTAGAACAGTCAGTGCTTATAGCTGTTGAGCCATCTCACCAGCCCCTTTTCTTTTGTTTTATGTATCTTCTAGATGTATGTTCCTGTGTCACAGAGGTCGGAAGAGGTCTTTAGATCCCCTGGGACTGGAGTTACAGACAATTGTGAGCCACCACGTGGGGCCTGGGAACTGAACCCAGGTTTACAGCAAGAACAAGTGTTCTTACCCACTGAGCCATCTCTCCAGTCCTTAAATTGTAAATTAAATTAATTACTATTGTGGCACGGGGACTGCAGGGTACAATATTCGTGTGGAGGTCAGAGGACAACCTAGTGGTGTTGGTTCTCCGCTTCCACCTTAACGTGGGCTACTGGAATCCACCTCAGGTCTCTAGACCTCTGCCCATCTCTGGTTCTGCCCCTCCCTTCCCTTTCCTTCCTCTCTCTTCCCTGCCCCCCTCCTTTTCTTTCCTAGACAAAGTATCAGAGGGCTCAGGCTGGCCTCAAACTCACATGTAACCAAGGGTAACTGTTGGTTCCTTCTCCCACCTCTGCCTCCAGAATGCCAGGGCCACAGATAGAAGCCAACTTAAGCTGAGCGCTTTCTCAGTGGCGGATTGGGCCAGCCCTTTCTGGTTTTATTCTTATTTTAAAAGTAATCATCCCAGTGTCCACGAGAAAGATTCCTACTGTCACCACCCAGCATCCCAGTAGTAAACAAAAGAACAAGGGTCAAAGAAACCAAGTTTCAAGGTGAGGCCTGCCAATTACAAACTCTGTGAAGAGGGCAGGTGGTGCTGGGGACTCCTCCTGGCAGCTACTGGCTGAGGCGTTGGCTGTTGTACAAGAAAGAGCACGCACAGTGGAGCTCACATTGCACTTCCCAGAAGCAGGAGGCAGTGAGAGGATGGGAAGAAGAAGGGTCTGGTAGACGGAAGGAAAGCCTTTCCTTATATCGCAAATTCTGGTTACGCAGTACCAGTGATATCTCCAGCTGGCCTTCATCTCTCCTGTCTGTCTGCCACCTGTGGTCTCTTGCTCTTTTCCTTATGCTACCACTAAAGAAGTCCCACACACGGTCAGGAAAAGCTGGTATTCTGACTCAGTGCTGCCACCCAGTGGCCCAGTGGAGGGCAGCACTTAGCCTCTGTGGAACCTGGGCTTTCTCCATCATCACAATACAACAACAACAACAACAACAACAACAACAACAACAACAACAAACCGGCTTTGTGGTGATGCTTGCCGTTGATCTCGGAACTCTGGATGCAGAAGCAGGCAGATCTCTGTGAATTCCAGCCCAGCCTGGGCTACATTGTGAGATCCTATCTCAAAATAAGTAACAATTGGACTGGAACTAGATATTCTGGATGCTACAAATGGAATAAACATAGTGTCTGCTTTTAAAACATATTATTATTATTATTATTATTATTATTATTATTATTATTATTAATTGTGTGTGTGAGAGAGACAGATAGACAGAGACAGACAGACAGAGACAGAGACTGAGACAGAGCGTACCATGGTGCATATGTGGAGGTCAGAGGACAGCTTTATGGAGTTGGTTTTCTTCTCTTACCTTTAGCTCTGGGGAAGGATTTCAGGTCCTGAAAGCTCTTTTGCTTGCTGAGCCACCTTCTTTCCACCTTGTCTTCCCTCCTCCCCCCACCCCCCTTTCATGAATGAGGACATAGAGTGGCTTCTATAGCCTGCTAGACCTGGAAATCTTGTCTCCACCCTTGCGGGGCCACCCACCTCAGAAGCTTCCATCAGGGTTTCCTGTGGCCCAGGCTGGCCTAGAAATCACTGTGTAGCAGAGGATGACCGTGAACCGCCCATCCTGCCTCTACCTCCCCAGAGCTAGTGTAACAGGTGTGTGCTACTGTGTCTGGTGGGACTGAACCCAGGGCTTCCTGCATACCAGGCAAGCTTTCTACCCTCTGAACTGTTTCCCCGCCCACCTAATGCGCTGCTTGGAGTACTGTGGATACCGCACGGATACCTCCTAGTTGCTTCTACAGAAAGGAGTCAGAATGCTTCATGGAACTCACCCCATGCAATTGCTTTGTTCTCTCTGTGTTTAGGGTCCAGACTCACTTGGAGGGATGGCGCCCGAGGACCACTGTGGAAGACGCTATTCTTGGTTTTCTTCTGCCCTCTGGTGGTGTAATTTGAAAAGACACTAGTGAAGGCCGACTGAAGTGGGTGTCCTCAAAGGGCTGGGGCAGGATTTCCAGGGTCCACAGGTATCAGAAGCCTCTCTATGGTCCCACCCTTCACCAGCCTCTTAGCTATTTCCGGAGCTCTCAGCAGGACCTTTTGTTTTTCAGGTCTTCTACAACTCTTCCAGAGGAACAGACCAGCCAGGGGCTGTGGGCACAGGAAGCTTTGGGCCTGTCCTTTCCCAGTGCGTCTTGTGTGGTCAGAGCCCAGGAGGACCTCAGCAGAGGAAAGACAGGTGGGCAAGAAAGCAATGAGGAGCCTCCCTTGGGGGGTGTCTGCTTCCTGTACACTTTGTTGCATTTATGTGTGTGTGCATATGTGTGTGCTTTCACGTATGAGTGTATATGAGTGCATGAGTGTGTGTGTGTGTGTGTGTGTGTGTGAGTGAGCGTGTGTGCATATGTGTGTGTGTGTGATTCTCAGTGTACTGCTGTATTGTTTTCTAGGTCCTTCAATGAATATGATATAGCTACACATAGACACTGCTTGCGGGCAATCTTGCACACGCGTATTGAGTGTGGAGCTGTTGGCGAGGTGTAGAAAGAGTGTCATTGCACTCTGTAAGTGGTCAGTAGCTCTCATTCCACTAAGAATAAGAACTATGCAATCCCAGTGTGACAGCCAGAACTAAGGAAGCGAGCAAGCTTTATTAATACATAACCCCCCTCATGCTCGAGAATATTTACCATTCCAACCGTGTTCAGATTTTCAGGTTACTTAGCAAGTATCCCCCACCTCCACTTCCTGAAACAGAGTCTCCAGGGTAGCCATGGGTAACCTTTGGATTTGTGGTCCTCTTGCCTCTGCGCCCCGAATGTTGGGATTACAGTACGGGAATACCTTAGGCCAACCCGAGTTAGGAAAGGGAGGCAGAGTCTCCAGTTCTGAGATGCTGCAGGAAGGAGTACAGTGAGTTCACACTTGGGAATGAATTGCTCGCATATGATACAGGCGAAGAAGTTTGACAGATTAAGGTCCCTATTAAGGCCCACCAGTGGCGGTGGGCATGCAGCATCCGTAGGGAACAGCGTGTAGGTGTCTCACTGATGGGACTCTGTTGTGGCAAGGCCCATGGGGACCCCTCCCATGTGGCAAGGACCTGTGGTGAATTTGGAGGCCTCTATGCTTAGTACCTAGATTGCGTGTGTTTCGAGCTCTCCTTGCTCGCCCTATGCTGTCTACACTCAGTGATACTTAGTTCCACTTTGCTGATCATGGGCAAGGCTGGGACCTCACAGGCTGAAAGCCCTGGGGATGATTCTGTGTCTGTTGCAATACTCTTTTGAGGGATAAAACCTTCCTCTCCTCTCCTCTCCTCCCCTCCCCTCCCCTCCCCTCCCCTCCCCTCCCCTCCCCTCCCCTCCCCTCCCCTCTCCTCTCTCTACCTCTATTGATCCTCCAGATGTGACCACCAATCTTGGGTAGTTTGGGACACGTCCCTAGAGAAACAGCTACAGTCACAGAGTAAGCCTGCTTGTAGTACTTGTGGGGAACTACATAACTGCTTGCTTAACTGTTCCGAGGAAGGTATGTCTGATCAACAGAGACTTTAAAAATGGGTGAGCTGCGTCTGATCAATAGACAATTTAAAAAATGCCTCTTGGCAAGATGGAATCAGAAACTGACACCTGCATATCAGGAAAGGTTTGATACAACGAGCATGTCTCTGCCTGCAATTTAAAAAGCCCCAGAGGACAAAAGACTGCCTTTGGAAAAAGAGGAGGCAGGGGTGGCCTATAGGCAAATAGCAGTTTATAAAGGTAAAGGGTGGGAAACCCCAAGTTAGGATGAGGTGTTTAATTTAATTGGGCATGTTAATTAGGTGAGCCAAAGGGGGCTTCTGATTGCTGGACTTCAGTACTTTAATAGCTGGACCTTGGTAGTCAGCCTCAGGAGGGGAAAGTGGCCAAATGAGGGAATAGACCTTGGTGGCTAGCTTTAGGAATGCAACCTAATGGGTTTTTAGCAAGGCAAGGGGGACAAGAGAGGCTGGCAAGGCCTGCCAGAGCAGCACTAGCCGCTCTTACCACATACTCGCCACGCCCTAGCCACGCCCAGCCACGCCCACGACACAAGCTCACCCTTCTACCATTTGCATTTCACTCTTTCTGCTTCTTGCTTTCAGTTCAGGCTATGACCACTCAGCGGCTGCTCCTTCTGCCATGTCTGCCTCTTGTTGCCACGCTCTGGGCAACGGTTGAACTCTGAATCTCTGAGCTGAAATAAACCGTCTCTTCCTAAAGTTGCCTTTGGTCATGATGTTTTCTCACAGTAACAGAAAAGTAAGTAATCTGGACACTCACCCAGGCTCCAGATGAGAGCACAGGCGACCGGCTCGGTGGTTTGCATCCTGTAAGACCCCGAGTAGAGGACCTGTGTGCCTGCATGGGCACCCTGCATGTGCCTGGTGCCTTGGAGGCTGAAAGAGGGCATCAGAGCCCCTGGAACTGGAGTTAAAGATGGTTGTGTGTCATCACATGGGTGCTGGGAACAGAACCCTGGTCCTCTCTGCAAGAGCAGCAAGTGCTCTTAACCACGGAGCCCTCTCTCTAGGCCTTTAATTGCTCTTTAAGTACACACAACAATGCCTTTTGGGAATTTCATAGTGGCTGGGCCCTGTTTCCACAGTCAGCTTTAGTCTCATGAACTTCTGATCCTCCTGTGTCTCAGCATTTACTACTATGCCTGGCAGTTTTGCTACGTTCCTTTAAATCTGTCTGTCTGTCTGTCATCTATCTATCTATCTATCTATCTATCTATCTATCTATCTATCTATCTATTGTTGGGGGAGGGGCGTGTGTGCATGCTGGGCTTGCCTGTGGAGCTCAGAGACTAGCTTTCTGCAGCCAGTTCTCTTTCGTGGTTGGTTCTTGGCCCTGATCTCAGCTCATCAGTCTTGTGGGACAGACTTCAGTTTTGTTTTGCTTTTTTAAATTTCACCTGTGTGAGTGTTTTGCTGATGTGTATTTATATGCATGCCCTGGCACTGGAATCACAGATGTAGTGTGCTGCGATATGGGTGCAGGAAATGGAACCTGGGTCCTCTGTTACAGCTGCCACTGGGAATTACTGCTGAGCATCTCTCCAGTCTCCAAAACAAGCGTCTTTACCTACTGAGTCATCTCTCCAGTCTGAGCCTTAGACTCCTAACTACCCCAAGAGAAGCTCAAGGTTCACTCCTGATAGCATCCTTTCCATCCCGCCCCAGGCCGAGGCAGCCACTTCTGCCGTCTCTGGCCATTTCCTGTGAATGAATCGGAGCCTGCAAGGTCCTCTGAGACTAGATCCTGTCACTCAGGGAGCCATCCCGAGTGCTTCAGGATGCAGCTCTCTGGAGCTGACACCCACACTGGGGTGGGCTTTTTTTTTTTTTTTTTTTTTTTTTGTGATGAGACTGTCTTTGAGTCATTCATGCTCAAAAGTAACTCATGTTCTGTGAGCCCAATAAACTCACTGGTTCACTAGTCTGGACTTGGGAAGAATTCTCTCTTTGGTCTGTCATTGGTCACATCTCTCTAGGAAAAGTCCAACAGTGAACAGTTCACTGGCACTACCAAAGACAGACTTTCCCCGGGCTCCTCCAGTGATCTGCCAACCCTCATTTTCAGTGAGCAGGACTGTGGGTAAGGAAAGGGCCCTTGTGAGCAGGAGGATATTTCAGTATGGTAGAGAGCTTGTTGTATCATGTGATGACCTGAGTTTTATTCCCAGGACCCACATGATAGAGGGAGAAAACTGACTCCAGCAAGCTGTGCTCTGGCCTCCATACATACGTACCCAGGGGAACTGTAATGTGCATCTTATCCACCAGGTGGCGATCTAATGCCACAAAAAGGCTATCTGGGCTCACAGCCATTCTTGAAAGGTCACATGGTTGCTGCTCATGTCACTGGCACTTTATAAAGATTCAGGTGTGCAGGTGGCCTGGGGCAGGAAATGCCCTGCTTCTCGCCCCTTCCTCTTTATTGTTCTTCCTTCTTTTTTGGAATTGCAATTGTGTGTGTGTGGCAGGGGGGAGCTCCCATGTGAGAGGCAAGCACCTGATACCTGAGTACACCCCAGTCCATTTCTGTGAGAATTTTTAAAAAGTAAAAACGTTCCTATCATTTGCCACTTTTTTTAAAAGATGGGAGTTCTCTGTGTAGCCCAGGTTAGCTCCCAACTCCAGTTTCTCCTGCTTCCATGTCCAAAGTCCTAGAGCGTGACAGGGTGCCTGGTTGAATATTTCATTTCTTTGAGATTTATATATTTTATGATTTTAAGTGTATGAGCGTTTTGTCCGCATGAAAGTCTGTGAATCATGTGTGTGCCTGGTGCCCAAGGTATCAGATCTGTGGGGCTGGAGTTACAGTTGTGAGCTGCCTTGTGGGTGCTGAGGACTAAACCCTAGTCCTTTGGAAGAGCAGTCAGGCTCTTAAACATTGAACCATCTCTCCAGGCCTGGTTCAATACAAAAACAAAAAGCAAAAAACAAACAAACAAACAAAACACTTCTTTTCACTTTGCACAGTAGCTGACAGAAGGCAAGATACATGAGGAAAATGGTCAAACAAACAAGCAAAGAAATCCAATCATATAGCCACCGAAACATTTAAGAATGTACTTTCTCTCTCTTTAAAAGGTGGGGTCTCATGTAATCAGTCTTACCTATAACGCACTATGCAGCCAAGAATGATCTTAAATTCTGCTGTCCTCTTGTCTCTGTCTCCCTAGTGTTGGATTTACAGGCATGAAGCACTATGCTCGTTTTACACGGCGCTAGAGATGCAATCCAGGGCTTTGTGCAAGCTAGGCCAGTGCTCTCCCCACTGCGCCACATCCTTGGCCCTCAATTATTATTAGTCTTTTCATTTTTATATCAAGATCTGCGTCACATGCTCTGAACCCCACTGATTTGTGGAGTTGGCCATCATTCAAGGGATTTCAGTACTAGTGCAGAGCGGCAAAAAAGCCAGAGTAAGTGTGTGTGTGTGTGTGTGTGTGTGTGTGTGTGTGTGTGTGTGTGGTGCAAGACAAGGTCTGGTCCTCGGTACTGTGTGGAGCTTCCACTAAGTTCTATGATCCTCAGGGTCCCCGCGCTCTCCCTGTGGCTGCTGTGACACTGCCATGATCTGTCCTCTGTAATATCTCGGCCTTCAGGGTAGCCCTCCCTGAGGCCTTAGCCCTCGAGGAGATGGGAGGCACTGACGTAATTTTCCAGCTCCCCTTCTTTATCCAAGCAGGAGCATTCGAGTTCTCTTACCAATCAGCTTCTAGAATACAAAGGCCACTGGAGACCAAAGGTGGCTTCTCACGGGGTGGGCATGATTGTGAGTGTCTTGGGAATTTAGGATGAATTAGTTTTTGCCCTACAGAGAAGGTTGGGTACTGTAAAGAGGTGGCTTTGGTTTTGTGTGCACAGGGCCTCCCACCTGAAGGCTACAGGGACAGCAGGAATCTTATTTCACCCTCCAGTGTCCATCCTGGCTTGAGGAGGAGGACCACTTAGCACAAGCAGTCCCAGGCCTGAGGTCCTCCATCCCTAAGGGAGCAGGGTGGATAGGAAGACTGAGAACTCAGCCAATGTGTACATTTAGGAGGCTCTGGGGCCAGTTGGGAAAAGAGTCAAGGCGAGCTCCGGGATAGCCCAGAAATGGTCTGGGGCCTGCAGATGGATGGCAAGAGCAGCGGACAGGGTGGGAGGAGCTTGTCAGGGGGCGGGTCCGCGTCTCCCTGTGGTTCCTCCTGTTCAGGCTGAGACCTTGCCCCAAGAACTGTGTGTGTATGTGAACGTGTGTGAACGTGTGTGGGGTGTGAGTGTGTGTGCACGTGTGTGAGCATGAACGTGTGTGTGAATGTGTGTATGTGAGTCCAGTATGAGTGTGAATGTGTGCGTAAGTCCAGAGGTCCAACCTGAGTGTCTTCCCTCAATTTCTTTCCACCTTTTTTTTTTTTCACTCCTAAGCACTGAGCCATCTCTCACATTTTGAGACATCTCTTATATTTTGAGACAGGGTCTCTCACATTTACCTGCCTTCCCAGTTCGCAGAAGTGGCAGTAAAACTCTGACTGTTCACCCGTTTCCAGTTTCCACCGCTCCAGCACTGTGATTACAAGCAGGCGCCACCAAGCCTGGCTTTTGCTTGGGCGTGGGGGGTGGAACTCAAGTTCTTGGGCTTGCAGAGTTGAGCACTTTACCAACTTGGCCATCTCCCCGGCCTTCTGGGGCATTGCTTTATAAAGTGGAGAATTTTGAACCTAGACCAAGTAGAATCAAAATTGCAGAGGGCTCCTTGTCTGGCCCTCAGCGGCACCCACCCGGGACCCTGGTCGGGCCCCTCCACCTGTGCCCCAGCCCCCCTCCCGGGGAAGCAGCCCCAGCCCTCGGCTTGCTTGCACATGCATCGGCCTAAGAACATTCCCTTGCAGCTGGCCCCTGGCTCTTAGGCGTTCTGTCTGTGGAAAGGAGAATGTCGTGTCCAGTTTGAGCTGGATCCAAACGAACTTTTCTCCAAGTGGCTGAGGGAGGCATCTGCAAAGTCTCCAAATTTCCACCTCCTCCCCCGAAATGTTCACTTTGAAATCACTTCAGACCTACAGGAAAGTTACAAAGATTGTACAAAGAATTCCCAGTGTGCTCTTTGCCCACATTCTTTGGATGTTAACATCTTACATAACGGCAACACAGCCATCAGCACCAGGAAATTAACACTGATGACTGCGTCTGATCCTTGGGTTGTATCTCAGCCTGGCCTGCTCTTTCCCACTTTCTGCTGGAAGTCTTGCTAGATAGTTAAAAACAGGTATTGTTAGGGTTATTGTTATTATTATCGTTATTATCATCGTCATTTTTTAGTTTTAATCGTTTTTGAGAGAGGAGCTCGTGTAATGCAGGCTACCCTCACTATGTAGCTCTGTAGTCATGCATGACCTTGAACTTTTGATCATTGAGTGTTCGGACTGCATGTGTGCACCGCCATGCCCTGTTTATACTGTGCTGGGATGGAGCCTAGAGTTTTAGGCATGCTATATCATCATCATCTTGGGCATCATCATCATCATCATCATCTTGGGCATCATCCTTGTCAGCATCATCAGCATCATAGTCACCATCATCATCATAGTCTTTGTCATCACCATTTTTTGAGATGGGATCTTACCATGTAGCCCTAACTGACCAGGAACTTGTTATATAGACCCAGCTGGCCTTGAACGCATGGAGATCTGCATCCCTCTGTCCTCAGAGTTCTGAGATTAAAGGCCTATATCACCAGGCTGGGCATTATTATTATTTTAAAAGTGTACCAGCCAGTTATTTTACACAGTGCATGCTCGGTTGGGTTTTATATGATGTCTCCTCTAGATTAACTTGGCTTATGCCTGGCTGTAGAGACAGCTCAGTAGTTAAGAGCATGTGTTGTTCTTGCAGAAGACCCAAGTTTGGTTCCCAGCATTTGTGTGGTGGCTAACAACCATCTGTAACTTCGGTTCCAGGGGGTTCGAAGCCCTCTTCTGACTTTGGGTACCAGGCGCATATGTGGTGCATATACATATCTGCATGCATACACTACACACAAAATAGAAATAAATAAATCTTTTTTAAAAATGCAATATAGCTGGATAGTGCTGGCACATGTCTTTAATCCCAGCACTCAAGAGACAGAGGCAGGCGTATCTCTGAGTTCTCTGCTTCACAGAGAAGCCCTGTCTTAAAAAAAACTAAAGAAGAAGAGGAAGAGTAGGAGGAAAAGAAAGAGAGAGAGAGAGAGAGAGAGAGAGAGAGAGAGAGAGAGAGAGAGAGAGAGAGAGAGAGAATCCAATTTAGCTCAAGCACTTCGGGCAGAAAGTCTGTGAAAGGGACTTTTTTGTGCTAATCCCTGACACAGAATGTCTAGTTTCTTCATATAAAGATACTGTGTCCCCCCCCTTTATAGTTAATAAAGTATCTATGGTGAGAAAATTTGAAACTAAATTGCTTATCATACTTTTGCTTGCAGCCTTTCATGTCTACTGATGTCCACTGTTGGTCCCTTTTTGACATTTTGGCTGCCAGCCTCGAATGGCTGAGTCATCTGTCCAGCCTGATGATTATTTTAAAAAAACATTATTTATATTCATTCATTCATTCATTCATTCATTCATTCATTCATTCCACAGCACATCTGTGAAAGTCAGAGCACAACTTGTGGGAATCGGTTCTCTCCTTTCACTGTGTTGTCCTGGGGATTGAACTCAGGTTGCTAGTCTTAGCAGCAAGCTCCTTCACCCACTGAGCCATTTTGCAGACCCATTAATGATTCTTGCTTGAAACAATTCTCAAGGTGTTTAGTGACTGTTAGAAACTTAGCCTCCTTCCACATTTATTATATAAACTTCTTTGGGGACCAGTCTGGCTTTTTCTCCAATATATCCACTTATTCCTTAACTAGCTGGTATCTGTACAAAGTCGTAGATATTTTTTATTTATTATATTTCTTTTTAAACTGTGTTATAAAAACATTGCAAATGAAAACATTACACACAGAAGTTAACCAGAGCCAAAGACTATACAACTCAATGGACGTCTAAACAGTCAGATAGGCATCCGATGGGAGCAGTGGGGCTTCACAACGGATTCCACACTTTAACTAAGATGACATAGTCTATGCACTTATCCACCACAGAAATGAAATTTTATTTTCCTTTTAAGATTTGTTTTTATCTTACAGGCGTGTGTGCACGTACACCACAGTTGTAAGTGCCCTCAGAGGCTAGAGGCGGACATCGGATCTCCTGGGAACGGAACCATGTAAGTACTGCAAACGGAACCCAGGGCCTCTGCAAAAACAGCCAGTGTGTGTATGAACCGAGCCATATCTCCAGCCCCAGTGGATACGTCTTGAGTTTTCTTTGACCAGAATGAGCCATTTCTCTAAAGAACTTGGTTCCTGTTGTGAGAACAGTTGTTTAGAGACTGAAATCTGAGCTCTGAGTGCTGGAGAGATAGCCCAGTGGACAAAGTGCCTGCTATGGGAGCCTAGGGGCCCGAGTTCAAATCCCCAGTCCTCATGTAAAAGCCTGACAAAAAGGCTTTTGTGGGTAACCCTAGTGCTGTGGGACTGGGGTCAAAACACGAGGATCCCAGGCTCACTGGCTGGCCAGCAGAGCTGAAGTAAGGAACTCCAAGTTTAGAGAGAGACCCTGTCCTAAAAAGTAAATGATAGAGGACACCAGGCATCCACCTCTGGTCTCCACAGAGTTATACACAACAAAGTGCACCTGGACACACACACACACACACACACACACACACAGAGGCTTGATTAAGCCTTGGGATTGAAGGGTCTCTTCAAGGTTTGCAGGGCTCTCGGGGAAGGGAAGCTGGCCTGTGTGCCCAGCAAGGCCATCTCTGTGTGACCCCGATGCTGTCCAGGGCTGGGCTGGCTCCTTGCACACAGGAGGTTCTGGTCTTTTCCTAAAATGCACGATTCTCTCCATGGGGAAGCTCCGCAGAGTTTGAAATGATTGTGAGAACTTGAATGATTTATTTTATTATTTAAAAATGTCAATGTGTGTGTGTTGATGGTTTGTGGAGCACATATGCAAGTGTGCCTGTGTGTGTGGAGGTCAGGGATCAACACTGGCTACTTTCTTCTATTGCTCTTCCCTTTGTTTTTGGAGGCTGGCTCCCTTACGGAACCTGAAACTCGCCAGTTGGTTAAGCTGGCCGACCACTGACCTCTAGGGAATCCTCCTCTCGCCACCTCCTGCTCCCCAGCAAGCCAGTTACAGATCCACACTGTACTTTTGACTGGGTGCTGGGGACTCGAACTCAGGTCCTCATGTTTTTACAGTAAGTACCCTACCTACCGTGCACTCTCCCCCAGTGCACATTTCTTAACTTTCTTAAAGCGTGTGGGTCGGACAGTTCATACTCTTAACCTCTTCCACCTTTTAAAAAACGATTTCACCTCTTGAGAAAACACATTTGTTCTACAGTGCCTAGCGGCAATGTCTGATAGGACCACTAGAGGGAGGTGTTGTCCTCACCAATTGGCCTTGGCCCTTCCTGGTCCTTCCTCTGTGGTTACTTTATCTGCACAAAGCAACAGACACTGCATTGCCCCCTCACCAGGCTGTCGCTGGCAGCTCCCTGCCCAATGAGTGACATCACGGAGACTGGTTAAATGCTGTCAAGGTGATAGTGAAAGATGGCACACTGGACATTTCAGGCCGACCTGGGGAGCACTGCAGGATGAAAAAAAGTGACCACCAACCAAGTCCTGGTTCTTCCAAGCGCTTCTCTTCTCATTTTCTCCCAGGTCCGACCTGAGGAACACTTTAGGTTGGGTCATGAGAATGTGATTTGTAAACAGAAACTTCTTGCTTTTAAAGGGCAATGGGTGAACCCACCACCTTACAGTTTAAAACCCACGAATAGAATTGCTTTTTACTTTGCCAATGCCTCTGTGTGGCCTGATGGTTTATTTTCCTTTCCACAGCTGGGGATTGAATTTAGTGCCTCTTGTATGGTAGGCAGGTCCTACACTCCTGAGCTATGTCCCCAGAACCTCTCTCTCTACCCCTATTTTGGGCTATTGAGACATGTAGCCCAAGCTGGCCTTGACCTTGCTGTATAGCTGAGGGTGGGCTTGAGTTCCTGATTCTCCCACCTCCAGCTCTGGAGTGCAGGAATTGCAGCCTAGCACTACCGTTCCTTATGCACAGGGTTCTAAGGACTGAGCCCGAGGCTCCATATGGGCTGGGCACTCTATCAACTGGACCACCTCCTTGCTCCTAAGTTTCACGAGTCAAGGCCTCTCTAAGTTGCCTAGACTGGCTTTAAACGCACTCTGGACCCCAGGCAAGCCTTAGATTTGTGGTTCTCCTTTCCAGAGTAGCTGGGAGTACAGCTTAGAGCCTCCAGGCCTAGCTGGATGAAGAGCAGTTTTCTATAGAAAACGTCAAATAACCTCTTCTTTGTCTCAGTGATCCCACACCCTATAAAACAAGTGCTGATATTACAGAACACTTGCCAGTACTGGAAAGATGGCTTGCTAGTAAGAATGCACACTGCTCTTGTAGAAGACCTGGGTTCAGTTCCTAGCATCCACACCAGGCAGCTCACAACTGCCTGTAACTCCAGAAACAGAGGGTCCGACGCCCTCTTTTGGCCTCCATAGGCATTACAGGCACGTGATACACATAAACTCACATAAAAACACATGTACACATAAACAATAGTAAGTAAATTTAAAAAATTAGAAAAAGGGTTGTGTGTATGTGTGCATGAGTGTACATGTGCTTGTGTGTACACACATGGGTGCACGTGGGAGCTAGAGGTTGACATTGCATGTCTTCCTTGTTCACTCTCCACTTGGTTTATGAGATGGAGTTTCTTGCTGAACCCAGAGCTTTCAGATTTGAGGTAGGTCAGCTCACCAGTTTGTACCATGGATCTTTGCCTTTCAAAAGCCAGGATTCCAAGTGGGTTACTACCCTCATCTGGCTTTAATATTTTCTACATGTGCACATGTGTATATGTATGGACACTTTTTGTATATGTGTGTGTGCATGCGTGCATGTGTGAGTGTGCATTTACGTATGCGTGTGTGTGTGTGTGTGTGTGTGTGTGTGTGTGTGTGTGTGTGAGAGAGAGGGTATGTGTTTGCCATGGCCAGTACATGGCTGTCAGAGGGCAACTTGTAGGATCAGCACCCTCCTTCCACCCTGTGGGTCTGGGGATCAAACTGTTCTTGTCAAGCCTGGAAGCAAGTGCCTTTCCCTGCTAAGCCATCGGTTTTTATACAGACATTGTGACCCAAACTCCAGTGCTCATGCTTGCACATCATGCACTCCATCAACTGAGCTGTCTTCTCTAAGCGCTGCTATTCTTGTTATCGTTGTTATTAAATGCTATGTAGAATGCACGACATCCCCCCCCCCCGAGTCCCAACTCCAGTTTGCATCTTATTATTATCCTCTACCCACCATCTTCAACCTGGGACAGTCCTTACCAAAGTGTTGGCAGGACGGTCACTTCTGTGAGGTCAGTGTTGACCTGGCTCATGTGCTACGGTTTGCACAGTGCCCAGGAGGAGGTAGTGTTAGCTGCTTGCCCAGCCTCTCTGTGTGTGGAAACCTGCATAAGGAGTCCATGTGCATGGTAGCTCAGTAAGGCCTGCTGTTTCCCCGCATGCTGTGTGTGGGCTGCCCGGCCTGGGCTGATCTCGGCCAGCCAGAGCTAGGTTGGTCTGTATGATGCACCCCTCCCTCCCTCCCATCACCTCCAGAGTCAGTTTCAGTAAAACCTACCCATGATACATCCCAAACCTGGACTCCTTCAGGGTACCTGAAGTCTGGGAAGGGTGATATCTCTCAGAATCTATGCTTCTTGTCTGTATGATGGGGACATCAGAGCAGAATATTGCCATACTTGGTGTCTGCCCGGAAGTTTCCACTGTGGTATCTGAGAGGTAGGATTGCAGAGTGGCCATGACAGGTCTCGTCTGCACTCAGTAACATCTGAGGAGCTGGAAGTGGGCACATGCTGCAACCCAGAGCCAGCCATCAGGCCTTTCCTAGGCCAAGTGAGGGGGCATAGTCGCCCTGGGGTCTGCACAGCTAGTATGTGGGCCTGGATTCTGTAGCCAGATAATAGCAAGCTTCTGATGTATGAATGCATGGTGCATGTCGTGGCTGTGGGCTCATCTGATAGAGTTCATTTTTTGTTTTTGTTTTTGTTTTTGTGCGCGCGCGCACACACACACACACCTCCAAAAAGCTGGTCATGCTGTAGCTGGCGTGGCAACTACTCCGGGTTAAAAACAGGAGGATATCAGCTTGAGGTCAGCTTTGGCTACCCAGAGAACTCCCCTTTCAGAAATAAAGCTTAGGTCTGTGCAGGAGGTTGAAGCAAGCAGGCCGGGTTCTGGGGGCCTGAGGGCTCTGCCAGGCCTGTGGCTGTGGACCCAGCTCACTGCTGATGGAGTCAAAGGGCATTGTGGATGAGTGTGTCCCCTCTGAGGAGGGACTGTGGATTCCTACAGAGGTGGCTGGAGCAGGACTGGGGCTCTGCTAAAACCATCTCAGGCTATTCAGTTTGGGATTAGAGAGGAGAGCAACAGGCAGCCAGTCCCAGGTGCCCCTGACCCTGCAATGTCATTGCTCAGACAGGAAGTGGGCAGAGTGACACCCTCAGCTCAGCAGTTCGGCTGGACGGACTTGAGGCTGCCTAGACTTCAGACCATAGCCCAGGGCAGCTAGGGTGTGTGCAGAGGAAAGAGAAACGGCAGCTTCCTGTCCTCACACCAGTATCCAAACTCAGGACAGAGTCCAAGGACTCCACTCAAGACAGCATCGGGCTCTTTTCCTGTCTCTTAAACATGATACTTAAGCTATAGGCAGCCAGTGTACAGACGTCATGGTGGGCTCAGGGATTCTGGGATGTCACTTCCACTCTCTCTGTCCTTCCTCCCCCTTCTCCCCTCACACCTTTCCTTGCCCTCCTCTCTCTTCTCTCACCCTCTCTCCTTCCTTCCAATCTTTCATTTCCTCCCTCCTTCCTTTCCCAACATATAGGAACCCTCCCTCAGTGCCTGGCCTTGCCTGGGGTGTGGACAGAATGATGGGAGACAAGCAAGTGGGTATGCATGGGGCGTGTGTGTGTGTGTGTGTGTGTGTGTGTGTGTGCGCGCGTGCGCGCGCGCTAAGGCAAAGCAAGTCTGGGCTGGAGCATGAAGCTTAAGTCAGGGAACGTTGGGAAGGGCAGGCAGGAGGGCCGGGCCCCAGCTGGGGAGGCCATGCTGGTAAGCTTCCCTCTGAGGTTCAAGTTTAAGGTCCTCTTTGAGGCAGATGAGGATTGATATGGAGGAAGCAGAGCTCTGAGTTCCTGTCCGGTTCTCTACCTCTGTTCCCTATGGTCCTGGGTAGTGATCTTCCCAGGTATAAAATGGGACCAAAGACACCCACGTGTGAGCAGGGGCTGGGGAACTGAGGTGGAGCCACCTGCCTATAGATGCCAGGCTGCAGTTGGTGAAATGCCCCTCACCTCCTTGGTTCCAGTAAGGGCAGGGAGAGGAACCCAGGGTCTGCTCTTGAGCCCAAAGAGCAGGCTCTCCAGCTCCCCAGGTTGGTCCCCAGGCAGCCTGGCTCAGAGCCTCACTTTCTCAGGAAGGCCAAGTTACCGAAACAGATAAATCAATCTGTCAAGATCAGCCTTGGAGAAAGACTCTCTCAGCTACCTCAGCCAAGAAGCTCAAAGGGGAATTGTTCCCGGAGCCCGAGGAGGAAACAACAGATAGTTCTTCGCAGCTCTTCGCCTGCGGCCTTGCTGCCCAGCCCCCCTCCTCCCTTCCCTGGGCTGTAGAGAACACCTGTGCACCGGGGATCAGCCAGGGACAGCACCGCCTCTCCTTCTGGCTCCCAGGGCAGTGCCCAGCCCAGAGCCACCGTTGTGAGAGAAGGGCAGAGCCACTGTTTGGCTCCTGTCCTGGTTTTGCCTGGAGACCTTCTCTGGCCCCCGTGTGTTTGGTGGCCCTTGGCATTAGGAGGGTCACACGGCTGGAGGTGGGGCTGGCAAGCAAACGCCCATCTGGACAGACTCCTGTTCCGAGCTTGAGGTTTGGAAGGGATGGGGACCAGAGAGGCTGAAGACAAGCCGAGACTAGGGAGTAAGGAGCCCAAGGGGTCAATCAGTCCTCCAGTGCTCCCTAAAGAAAAAGGTTGAGGATGGCTTGTTTCTGAGGGCAGGGGGGACTCCAATCTGGAATCACAGCCAGCTCTGCCACTTGGCAGCTGGTGACATTGGGGCAAGTCATTTGTCTTCTCTGATAATCCCTTTCTTCACCTGGAGGCTTGGTGTTTGATGGGGTCTTCTGGTGAAAACAGAAGGTCTTGACCTGGGGGTCTCATGCTGGGAGCACTGACTGCAACAAGCAGCCATGTTGTTTCCTTGTCACGGAACGGGAAGATTCTACACAGTCACTTGACATCCATTTTCTCAATCTTGGAGGGGGGTATCATAGGGCAACTGAGGCTCCCAGTTTGCTATTTGGGTCTAAAGCTGTGTTACAGGAGTTTAGGGGGCCCCAAAGCTAGTGTGGATATATGTGTGTTCCCACGCATGTGCACATGCTTGTATAATGTATTCACATGTATGTGGGGGTGTATGTGTTCTTGTCTGTGCTGGAGCTGGAGGCGAACACCAGGTTCCTTTGCTATCACACTCTGTCTTATTCTCTTAGGATAAGGTCTCCTACTGAACTTGGAGCTAGGTTGGTAGCCAGCAAACTCCAAAGGTCTTCTAGTCTCTGCATCTTCCAAGTGCTTGGGTAACAGGTACACGGGGCCATGCCCAGCCTTTTACATTGGTTGAGGGAGCACAACTCAGGCAAGGAAGCCTGCCTACTGAGCTATCTCCTGAGCCTGCTATTCCTCAGTCTGCTCCACGTTGCAAACACAAAATGGGGAGGTCCAGTCAGAGGAGACAGGTAGGTGGGACCTGAGCCCAGACCCCAGCACATGTCTCTCTTGCCCTTGTGATGCTAGAGTGGCTGGCTGATCACAGCTTTAAGAAAAGAGACTATGGCCAGAAGCAGAGGAGGGGAGGGGGGAACATCAGAAAGAAGTATTCCCAGAACTGATAGGCAGGGGGAAGGAGCTCAGGGCACACCTGGGTCTGCGAGGTGCGGGACTGACTACCCAGCAGGTTGCCATGCTCCCAGAGGCTCCAGGAAAAGGGTTCCTGGGAGAAGAAAGACATTCAGTGAAAACTGGAAAAAGTGCCCTGGAGAGGCCGAGTGGTACTGTGGACTGTAGAATACTTGAGTCAGAGGGTCCAAGGGTCCTCACAGAGCCTGCAGAAGAGGCAGTCAGGGACATGGATCGGCCATCTAGAAACACACACAAGTGCATGCCCTCCTGCATACACACATTCACACATGTGCATACACACTCAAGTGTACACACACATATGCACATAATGCATGCTCACACATGCACACACACATGCACACACACACATGTGCACACACACTCGCACGCATGCACAAAGCTACATCTGCTGAAAGGGGACACGTGAAAGATGATAGTACAGTGTCGCCAGCCTGGGAGTGTCAGGATAACGTCATTGAGGTGAGGGGGGCCTTGGGGTGCGGCACATGCTTCTAACTTCCTGGGGGAGAAACTTGCCACTGTCAGGTACACGAAAGAACTGTCAAAGGTGCACGAAACAAGCCGTGCAGATTGTGAAACTTAAGCCTCACTTGTGTTTGTTTGGTGACAACATTGCAATCCACAGATGTTCTCTCAAGATGAAAAGGAGCAGCTGCCACAGATCTCTTCATTGTGACCTCCGTCATCTCCTGTGTATCACCAGCCTCTGTCTCCTGCTCCCGATTCCCTTATCCCATCACCAGTTGGACCACAGCCACATCCAGATCTATGGCAGGAATTAACTGAAGGAATGGACCTGTGGTGGGATTTTTATGTGGGAGCCAGAGGGCAAAGGTCAAATAGAAGGTGATATGAAATTCAAGGGACAAGGCTGTGGAGGACCAAAGGCCGAGGGTTGTGGGCTACCAGATGTCTCCCAGAGACTGGCAGCCAGGCATGGGAAGGCTTGGAGTAAGAGAGAAACCAGAAGACAGGGACAGTGTCATTGGAGGTCTGAATCTCTATTCCCTGCTGTTCATTCCTTGACTCTGGGGATGACACCTTGGTCTTGCAGAGAAACTGAGGCTCAGCGTATAGGAGCAGGTCACTGCCATGTCTATGTGTCAAGTCATACCTTAGTGGTACTGGAGAAGTAGGTACTGGAGAAGTAGGTCTGGATGCCAAGGATGTGCTTTCTCGGGCAGATTCATCAGTAGAACAGTTGTCAGAGAGACTGGGTCGGACTGCGGGGTGGTTCAGTTGGTAAAGTGCTGGCCCAACAAGCATGGGGACACGAGTTCTACCCCTAAAACTCAACTGAAAAAAAAACAAAATAAAACAAACAAACAAACAAACAAACAAAAAACCGCCAGGTATGACTGCGCAGGCATAAAACCTAGTCCTGGGGAAACGGAGGCAGGAAGATCCCTAGGGATCACTCATAAGTCACCAGCCTACCTGATGAATTCCCGGCTAGTGAGAGATCCTGTCTCAGGGTGGGTGGTGTCTGAGGGGCTATACTCAGGACCTGTCTTCACCTTTTCATTGCTGGGATTAAAAGTCCCCTCTGCCACACCTGGATTATTAAGAGCCCATGCCAACCCTCTCTACACAGCCTTGCCCATCCTAGATGGAATGGAACTCACTTTGTAGATCAGGCTGGCCTTGAACTCACAGAAGTCTGCTCACCTCTGCCTCTTAACAGCTGGAATTAAAGGCATGCACCACCATGCCTGGTTTACACCCAGATTTTTTTCGTGTGAGCTTTAGGAGTCTAAGCCAGGTCCTCATGATTTCAAAATAAATGCTTTACCAACAGAGTCATGTCGCCAGCCATGAACTTCTAGTCTCTAGAAATTCCCCTCAGGCTGGCAACATGGTGTCTGTCAGTAAGCCTAACGGCCTGAGTTCCATCCCTGGGACTCACATGGTGGAAAGAGAAAGCTGACTCCTGAAAGTTATCCTCTGGCATCCACGTGTGTGTGTTCACTGCCTTCTCATGCATACACACATGCACACTTGAGGACACACAGGCACACACATGTGTATAGATGCACTCACACTCATACATATGCACACACACTTGCACACCTGCACACACTGTACCATGCACAGGCATGCACCCACACACATGTACATGCACACAAACACACATTGTACCATGCACAGGCATGCACTCACACACATGTACATGCACACACACATTGTACCACAGACATGCACCCATACACATGTACATGCACACACACACATTATACCATGCACAGGCATGCACCCACACACATGTACATGCACATACACACACATTATACCATGCACAGGCATGCACCCATACACATGTACATGCACACACACACATTATACCATGCACAGGCATGCACCCACACACATGTACATGCACACACACACACATTATACCATGCACAGGCATGCACCCACACACATGTACATGCACACACACATTATACCATTCACAGTCATGCACTCACACACATGTTCATGCACACATACACATTATACCATGCACAGGCATGCACTCACACACATATACATGCACACACACATTGTACCATGTACAGGCATGCACTCACACACATATACATGCACACACACATTATACCATGCACAGTCGTGCACTCACATGTACATGCACATACACACATTGTACCATGTATAGGCATGCACCCACACACATATACATGCACACACACATTATACCATGCACAGTCATGCACTCACACACATGTACATGCACACACACATTGTACCATGTACAGGCATGCACTCACACACATATACATGCACACACACATTGTACCATGCACAGGCATGCACTCACACACATATACATGCACACAAACACACATTGTAATTTTTAAAATTCTATAAACTTCCATCTGTTGTCTGGAACACCAGGGACAGACTGGGGAGCTTTTCTAAGGTCCCCCAGCTCTCAAGTGGCAGGAGTGCCAGCGCACAGTGAGCAGTTGGTCAGAGTAAACTGGGGACAGCCAATGCGCCGAGGTGACTCCAGAGAGGTCTGTTTGGGAGGAGGCCATGGCTGGGCACTGGTGTTCAGGGGCATTTGATCAGAGGGGTACAGACCCAGAACATTCTGCCCTGGGATGCTCAAAGACTGAGTACTGTGGACAGACAAAAGCCAGCAAAGCCCTAGGTGGGTTACACATTTTCAAACTCATGACTCTAGAGGAAGACACGGGCTAAAATTAGAGAAAACTCCGAAATAAATGTGGTTTTTTTTTTTGTTTTTGTTATTGTTCTTTGTGTTTTTTTTTTATAAAAAAATTATAAACTTGATATGATGGGCACATCTTTCATCCAAACACTCAAGAGACAGAGGCTAGGTACAGACTTAGACCCTTTCTGGGGATAAAAAGGTTTTATGACATTTTGATTCATTTGTTTTATAGTGTGTGTGTGTGTGTGTGTGTGTGTGTGTGTGTGTGTGTGTGTGTATGTACCATGATGTACATATGGAGGTTATAGGACAGCTTTCAGGAATCACTTCTTTCCGACCACCATGTGGGCCTTGGTGCTCAAACTCAGGTAGCCGGGTTTTATGGCAGGTGCCTCTACCTACTGGGCCATCCTGCCAGCCCATAAATCCGGTTTTGGTTTTTTACTTTGTTGGCTGTTTGTCTGTGTGTGTAGGTGCAGCCTCTCTGCTGTTGTTCCTCATAGGCCCTCCATCTCTATGTTCTGAGTCAGGGTTTACCAAGCAGGCACACGTGTCTCTCCAGTGGTCCCCAGGCATCTGCCTCCCTCGCACTTACAAGCACAAAGCATCACACTGGGGCTCAAACTTGGTTCCCCAGTTGAGGGACACCTTAGAGATAACTCTGTGGAAAGAGTTGTCCATGAGACTATGAAGTCTCATGAGCACTGAGAAGCAGGAACACAGAGGCCAAGCTGCCTAATGGTGAGAGCTCTTAGGATCGGGAGGAGCCCCTTTGAAGGCAGCATGACAGGTTTTCTTTTACAGTCAATGTATTGGTTGTTTGTCTTCTTGCTATGACAAGAGCACTTGACAAAGCAGCTTGAGGGGGAAAGGTTTATCTTCACGCACAGTGTGAGGTGCACTGCACAGCAGGGAGTGCACAGCAGCAGGACTGGGAGGCAGCTGCACACATCACATCCAGTGTCAGCAAGCAGAGAGATGAGAAGGTTGGCGCTCAGCTCTCGTTCTCCTTGTCATTCAGTGTGGGGCCCCAGAATACTGGCTGCTGCTGCCCACCTCAGAGCGAGTTCTTCCCACCTCAGCTCCCATGGTCTAGAGCTCCCTCACAAGCTTGCCGGGACCTTGTTTCCTAGGCGATTCTAGATCTTGTTAAGTTGAGTCTGTACCAATCATCAGAGCTTCTGCTCTTCCTTGCTGTGACCCCTTTGGTAGTTGCCTCTGCCCTTGTTCCAAGAGAGAAGAAGGATTCAGATATGGCCTCTGATGTAGCCAGACAGAGTTAGGGGAAGGTCAGAGGTCTATCCAACTAGAGAACATATTTAGTTTTTTGTTTGTTTGTTTGTTTTTATAAATAAGGTGTTACGTAGTCTAGGCTGGCCTAGAACTCAGCTTGTAGCCAAGGGTGACTTTGAGCCTCAGATCCTCCTGGCCCCCATTTCCCAGCTCTTGGGATTACAGGAAGACATCATCATGCCCAGTTTATCTGGCACGAAGGATCAAACTCAGATGTCTTGCACACCAGGCAAGTACTCTACCAACCGAGCCATATTCTTAGCCCCTTAATATCCTTAACCCTTTTCCTTACACCTATATGGGCTTTTCTGACCCCCACAATTAATACAGCCATGAGCAGTATCAATCAAAAAAATAATTTTTATCCAAGAACTAGAATTAAATGAACTAATCTAAAATTGAACAAGAAGAGACAGTAAGATAAACAGGATTATCACATTTTAATGTCTGACGAGATAGCTCTGTGTTTAAAAGCACTTAATGTTCTTGCAGAGGGTCCAGGTTTGGTTCCCAGCATCCACAGTAAGTGGCTCGCAGCTATCTGTATCTCCAGCTCCAGGATATCTGATACACACTCGTGCACACACACACACACACACACACACACACACACACACACAGATAAATAAAGATACTTTTAAAAAGATTTATTTATTTATTTATTTATTTATTTATTTATTTATTTCATATACTGTATCCTGCCTGCAAGAAGAGGGCACGAGATCTCATTATAGAATGGTTGTGAGCCACCATGTCGTTGCTGAAAATTGAACTCAGGATCTTTGAAAGAGCAGCCAGTGATCCTAATCTCGGAGCCCAATAAAGACAAATCCTAAAAAGGGACAATAGAAAAAGAGGCATAATATCAGACAACTTTGTGTAGTAATCGAATCTATTTAAAGAAATCAAGTATGTGTGCGGAGCACACACAGAGCAGGGACTGGTGCAACCGGGCACATTAGCTTCTTCCCCCTTCTCTGTGACTAACCATCTAACACACGCACAGTGAAAGAGTGAGGATTTATTTTGGCCCCTGGTTTCATGGGACTCGGTCCATGGTGACTGTCCCTATGCTGCTGGCCAGAATGTTAGGATGACCTGGAACATGTGTGGAGGACACGTTTCATTTCTTGGAGGACAGGGAGCAGAGGAAAGGGGGCCATAGAAAGGCCTGAAGGGAGATGCAGCCCTCTAACTGGGGACTCCACCTCTCAACACCTCCCAATACACATCATAAAAAGACTCCATCAAGAGACAGAGCCCTCACGATCTCAGTGTGATCTCTGGAAAGATCCCACAGACACAGTATTGAAGGGCTGAGTTGGATCTCCAGAGTCCGTGTTAAAAAGAAAAAAGAAAAAAAGCCAAGTACAGCAGTGTACACGTGTAAGCACAGAGGAGGCAGAGGCAGGGGGCTCTCTGGAACTCTCTACCCAAACAACTTAAACGAACCTGTGAGATCAAGGTTCAGTGAGACACCTTGTCTCAAGGGAACAAGTTAGAGAGTGAGAGGCAGGACAGCCAACACCCTCCTCTCCTCCTCTGGTGTCTGTGTGCATACAGGAGCAGTAGACAGACACATACGTGTGTAGATGTAACACACATGCATTCATACATACACACACACACACACATACACACGAGGGGGAGAGAGAGAGAGAGAGAGAGAGAGAGAGAGAGACAGACAGACAGACAGAGGCAGGGAGAGGGGATTAAATCGAGAGAAGAATGTGACACAGGCAGCAGACCCTATAATAAAACTCATGAGCATGTTAGTTCATAGAAACAAGCACTATTGTCTAAGGAAATACTAATTCATGTAAGGAATTAGTCAAGTAGAACTGAAAGACCATGTAGCAATAACATGGAAAATGCTAAATGATTGATTGACATTGAAAAACTTGGGTTTGTTTGTTTGTTTGTTTGTTTGTTTGTTTGTTTTGATGCAGGAGCCCAATCTATATATCTATACCTAATCAATATCTAATCTATATTATCTATATCTATATTCCAGCTTAGACTTGAACCTTTGACCCCCCTGTTGACTTTGTGATCCTGTTATTGGCTCTCTTGCGCGCACGCGCCTGCGCTGGCGTGTGTGTGTGTGTGTGTGTGTGTGTGTGTGTGTGTCTGTGTGTGTATGTGTGTGTGTGTGTGTGTGTGTGTTGTGTGTGTGTCTGTGTGCCCCTGGTCTCCCTCAGGAGTCAGGGCTGCTCAATGAGAATCTCTGAGGTCTCAGGAAGCTGCTCCTGTTTCTTCTCTTCCTTCCCTATCTGCTGTTGGAGCCGTGGTCAGGCTGCCCAGCTCCGGTCACCCCGCTCTGTCTTCATCTTTGCTGGAGGAATGGTACACCCTCCCCCTACCCCCTCGGCTTTAGCTTCAGACCACAAAGGCAGCCCACGGTACAGTAAACCTCATTCTGTTAGCTTCCAGGGACTGGCTTGCCCACTGCACTCCTCTAGAAAGGTCAGGGGTAATGAATTCCTCCTCTCAGGACCCAAGGCACAGCTGAAGCCCATTCACTTAGGCCCCCCTCAGCGTTTCCCGATCTGAATAAATCAAGAGGGAGTCTGTCTGAAATTTATCTTTGTGGTGTTTACACAGACAGACCTTAAGAAGCTGGTCGATATGGTAAACAAGGATAATTAGAATATTTCAGGGGAGAAGGCTGAACATTCCAAAGCAGATGAGAAGGAATTGGAAACACATCCGCCAGCCCCATCCATCCCTGGGCGACTCGAGAGAGGGCGGGGAACGGGTGTGTTTATTTAATCTGTGTGTGTGTGTGTGTGTGTGTGTGTACATGCACCACAGTGCTTGTGTGAAAGTCAGAGGACAGTTTTAGATGTTGTTCCTCATGAGGCAGGGTCTCTTACTGGCCACTGTGTATGCCAGGCTATGAGTGCACCACCTTCGGGGGATCCTCGCGTCTCTGTGTCGCATCCCGTAGGAGCACTGAGATTACAGACGTGCACTATTGAGCGTGGTTCTACAAGGATGCTGGGGTATTAAACTCTGGTCCTGATGCTCACACGGCAAGCACTTGGCCCAGAGTCATCTCCCCAGCTTCAATTACCATCTTTGAAATCCTGTTTTATTTATGTGTATGTACATGCATGCTATAGTGCATCTATAGAGGAGGCCCAAGGACAACCTGTGGGAATCGGGGCCTGGAGGCAATTGCCTTTACCTACTGAGCTCAAATATTTAATTGTCAGTCTTCCCCCCCCCCCCCCCCCCGGAGACAGGTTTTCTCTGTATAGCCCTGGCTGCCCTAGAACTCACTCTGTAGACCAGGCTGTCCTCGAACTCAGAAATCCACCTGCCTCTGCCTCTGCCTCTCAAATGCTGGGATTAAAGACGTGCGCCACCACCCCTCGGCTAATTGTCAGTCTTTAATGACACACAAATCATTACACAAATATGACTCCATTGGCTCCAAATGGTGGCTCCCAGACAAGGTGGGAACCTGTACTGTTTGAGCAATATCCCTTAGACATAATGCCCAGCTGAAGTAAAGGCTTACTGGGGCCTGGCTCTTCCGGACAGGGAAAGGATGAAAACAGAGGGAGGTTTTTCTTGGCCCACCACAACAGCTATGAAATCTCTTAGGTGTCATGCCCCTGCGGAGACTCTGTTTCCCCATTTGGAAAGTGGGGGTTGGGTCTCCCTCTGAGGATCACACAGAACCTGCAGGGACAGTTAGGACAGAGTAAGGTTCAGCTCTCCCCTTCTTTCCCCGCTTACCACAGAGGAAGGTCTGATGTTGCCTAAGGACCCACCATGATCTGTGTCCCCTCTCTCACCCCTCCAACCTGGAGAGCAACCGAAACCACCATGTCGGAGGCAGAAAGGTCACCAACCTACTATTTGGCTCAGGCCTAACTTGGTTCTTCCTGGGCCTTGTTGCTAGTTTCCTGTTTCTGTCACATCAAAGTGTTCTTGACTTGTGTGGGCAGGGGCTCTCATGGGGAAAATATCAGGATCCTTTTTGTTTGTTTTGTTTTGTTATTAGCCCAGGCTACCCTCTACCTCTCTTCACAGCCGAGGATGATCTTGAACTCCTGATCTTCCTGCCTCTACCTTCCAAGTGCTGGGATTATACTTGTGCTGAGGATCAAACCACAGGCCTTCTGCCTGTTAGGCAAGCACTCTACCAATAGAGCTACAGCCCATCCCTGCTGGGGCTCGGTTGGCTTTGGAGCCACAGTCCTCACCTCTAATCCTGCTAACTGTGATCAAGAGCAATGACTCCAGCTCTTTGGAATCTCTGCTCGGGGAGTTCCGAATCTCTCTCGTAGGCGGTAAATGTTCCTGGTGCCGTTTGGTCAACAGAGTGGTTGTGTCATTGGTGAATGCTGTAATTATTCACACGCTATGTGCAGACACTTTTCCTTTGATGGGCAGTGGTTGATGTTAGGAGACTTTGGGGAAGGGGTCTTCACGGTGGGAAGATGCTGAGACGTTTCACAGTGGCTGAGGAGGGTCTGTGTCAATCTTGCTGAACCCTTGACCTTCAGGCAGAAATGCATTTAGCTCTCAGCTCTGACCTGGGACAGAGCACACTGGAATCTTTCTCCAATGTCCTTTACTCCCAAGGATGCAAGTGTGGTCTCCAGAGTCCCTATGCCAGCAAGAGGAGCACAGGACAGCTGTTCTCTGTTCGTGACCTCCCTGTGGAAGAGATGACTAATGAAGCCAAAGGCTCGTGCAGGCTTTGTGGGAAAAGGCGCCCATCATCTTAATGGTACCTTGGAGCCCTTGGGCTGACCGCGTGGCCATTTCCTGATGCTCATCCCGCCCACGATCCCTCCATGGGAGCTATTCCTGGCGTGTCCTGTGGTACAAAAGTGCAGTTCATCTTTTCAAGGAGACACGGGGAGGTTGAAAGTCAAAGCCATAGGAACAAACCTTGGCTTTGGAGAGGAGTCAAGTGCTTGTTATGCAAGTATCTGCTGTCTCCCTCAGAAGAGGCAGTGCTCAGTTCAAGCAGAGTCGGGGGATTTGGAGATAAGAACAAGAAGGGCAGGAGATGGATTCAGCACACACTGTCCCTGGGGGAGAGCTATGGCCTGTGGGCCGTCCTTGTACCCTGGGCAGCTCTGTCTCCAGCATTACCTAGGATACCCCAGGCGTCAGAAGAGAACTTTGCATCACCCTGCCCTGTGAAGACTGAAGAAGAGGCTGTAGAGTGCTTGTCACAAGGACCGGAGTATCATCCGCAGAACCCACGTAAGAGGCTGGGTGTGGTGGCATGTACTCGTGTAATCTCAGCACTTATGAGACAGCTGGGACTCGTTGGCCAGCTAGCCCAGCTGAAGCACCGATTTCCACACAAAAGTAGAGAGCCCATGTCAGTAAATCAAGGTTGAGGGATGGAAAGGTTTCTCAGTGGGCAAAGGTGCTCGCAGGGCAAGCCTGAGGACCTGGATCTGACCCACAGAATTCACATTAAAAGTCAAATGCATTGTCACACACACATCTGTAATCTAAACTCTCCCAAGGTGGGAAGGAAGTTGAAGGCATGCAAATCAGCTTGAAGTACAAGGATGGGCTAGCCTGGAGTATATAGCATGGCAGAAACAACTAGAGAGACTCTGCCCCAAGGTGGAAGGAGAGACCCGACTCCCAAAAGTTGTCCTAATATGTGCTTTCACACACACACACACACACACACACACACACACACACACACACACAGAAACACACACACACACTCACGTACTCTCAAACACAAAGTCTTAAAAACTAAAAGTAACCAAGGTGTAGAGTGACTGAGAAAAACATGGAGTTGAACCTTGACTTCTAACCACACATTTACATGTATACACCACACACACCCACACACCCACACACGCACAGAGAGAGAGAGAGAGAGAGAGAGAGAGAGAGAGAGAGAGAGAGAGAGAGAAACTGAGGTTTGCTGTGGCTTGCCTCTGGAAGTCAGGGTTAGCCAAGGCAGGTAAAATCCCTGCTCTGACTCGGCTGAGACCGATTGAGCCTCAGTGCTTTTTCTAGCAAAGTTTAGAAAGCTAAGTTGGGCAACAAGCAGAATCAAGAGCCGCCACTCTTGAGAGAGGTGAGTCTCTGAAGAACAGATGTTGGGTCCTCTTACAACAGCTCTCTGGATTGTGAGCCTTGGTGTCCTCTGGTGGGAGAAGGACATGAAAAGTATGTGCTGGGCCCAGGTCCTCTTCTACTCACTGAAAAAAAAAAAGGGAGGTGTGGCATGGAGTGTCCAACCTTCAAGTTGCTGTGGTCGTAAGTCTTTGGGACCAGGAGAATTTTAATGAAGCATATTTGGCCTGTAACCCTGGGAGACTGGAAGTTGGGGGCTCCATTCTTCATTTCCCAGGGACAAATAGGAGAGGTCTGGGGGTGTGGCTGAGTGGGCAGAGTGCTTGTGTGGCACGGGAGAAGCCCTGGGTTGCATTCTCAGTCTGGCATAGCAGGCAGTGGATGGCCCTGTCCTTCCAGCCCTCCGTTCTCAGTATGGCATAGCAGGCAGTGGATGGCCCTGTCCTTCCAGCCCTCCGTTCTCAGTATGGCATAGCAGGCAGTGGATGGCCCTGCCCTTCCAGCCCTCCGTTCTCAGTATGGCATAGCAGGCAGTGGATGGCCCTGTCCTTCCAGCCCTCTGGTAAGAGCTCAAAGTCATTCTTGGTTGTTTTTCCCAAGGTCAGGCCTGGGGCAGAAGGAATCTGGCTGGGCCTCCAACCTCAAAACGTTAGCACTGAGTTTTGGCTCCTTTTCCATAGCAGAGTTCCAAGGATGACCAATGGGCAAAAATCCTTATTTATGATGAAAAATCACTGCTAGGCGAACAGAGGAACTTACACAGAGACTCGCAACTGCCCAAAGTGAACAGGGCAGGTATTGGTGGAATGCTCAGTCATAAGGAGGACGGCCTTATCAACCACACCCCATCCCTTCCAAGGCTCGGGGACCATCGTGGAAGAGTCCGAGGTCATCAGGGAGGAAGGGGCAAAAAGTCTTCTGGACATGTCAGGGTGGCTGTACAGGGGACATCACAGGAGCAAGCTGTTCATCATTCCTGCAGGGGATGCACAGAGCAGAATCCTTACTCCTAGCTGAGGAGCTATGGACAAATGATGGCTGTCCAGGGAGGAAGACTCAGCTTCTTGTAGGGGTGGAGTCCCAGGAAGGTTGCCAACACTCCTGTGAATGGCCCGACACCCATGCATATATAGGGGACACTAACTGGACCCAATAAGTTTTTTTTTTTTTAAGGACATGAAGTTGAGAAGGGAAACGTGTGTGTGGAATCCAGGAGAAGTAAGAGGGGAAAGAAAGGGTGAATATGATTAAAATATATTAAATTTAATATCATTAACATACTATATGCATGCATGACAATTTCCAAACATAAATAAACAGTATTCTAAAACCCAAAGAAAACACTGCTCAAGATAAAGACCCTTGGCACTGAACTTGCCGATCTCTTACAAACCCAGTGGTTACAACAGCCTTTTAGTATTGTTCTTTTTGTGCATTGTCTTAGGTTTCCGGGGCTGTGATAAAACAAGACCAAAAGCAGCTTGGGTTTTTGCTTTTGTTTTTGTTTTTTTCTATTTTGTTTTCAGCTTTCACTTCCACATTCATGGCACATCATCAAAGGAAGTCAGGGTAGGAACTGGAAGCAGGACCCTGGAGGCAGGCGCTGATGCAGAGGCTGAGGAGTGCTGCTCACTGGCTTGCTCCGGCTGCTTTCACATTAGGACCACCTGTCCTGGGGAGGCATCATCTGTAGTAGACTGTGTTGGCTTACAGACAGTTCCACTAGGCTCCTCCCAACATCACAAGCTGTTGTAAGCCACTGGGTTTGTAAGAGATCAGCAAGGTCAGTGGCCAGGGTCTATATCTTGAGCAGTGTTTTGGGTTTTAAAATATTGTGAGCCAGGTGTGGCCTCCTCCTTCTTCCTCCTCCTTCTTCCTCCGTCCTTCTCTTCTCCCTTCCTCCCTTCCTCTTTCTTCTTCCTCCTCTTCTTCCTCCCCTCTCTCTCCCCACCCCTTTACTCTCTTTCTCTTTCTCTGTTCTTCTCTGTCCCCCCTCCTCTGCCCTCACAGCTCTGCTCTGGTCTATCTGCTCCAACCCCTTCTCCAGGTCCCCCTGTCCTCCCTTCCCCCACAATAAACTTCCCTTATAAAGATAAACCAGGTCTCTCACATGGTATGATTTCTCAGGGGGACACCTTGGCGTGGGCCTACCAGGAACTACCCCTTCCACTACTGCATTGTATTTCATAACAGGCTGGACCCTCCCACCCCAAGAATTAATCAAGAAAATGTCCCATAGACTTGCCCACAGGCCAATCTTACGGTGGCATTTTCTCAATGGAAAGCCAATGACTCTAGCATCTATCAAGTTGACAAAACACTAGTCAGCACTTTGATTGACTGGGCTCCACTGGAAGGTTTTATCGGTGTGACTGTGACTGCTGGCATGGGAGTCCGAAAGCTTGGAGACCTGGAATTCTCCTTCTTATAAGTCCCCTGTGCCTCTGCTGGAACGGCTGGGGTTTGGAGGCCAGAGGAACAGCTCTTTCTCCACATCTCCTGGCCATGTGGATGCCTTCCATCCATGCTGGAATATTGACCATCTTCATTTTATGTAGGTTTGTTCAGGCTATGGCTCAGCAAGTAGACTTCTCACGTGGGTACTGGCTTCCTCCCAAGTGTGTGATCCCAATGAGCCTGATAAAAGGTGTAAAGCTATCTGTGACTTAGCTTTGGGAGTCCCAAATGTCACATCCCTACCATTCACTGGTCAAAGGCTAAGAAGGAGAGCCGTGCTGGAGTGGATGGGGATGGGGTGGGGCGGGGACTGGGTGGGAAGTGTGATTCCAGGAGGCTGAACTCAAGGATGACCATTCTTAGAACTTAGTTATCCCCCCTCTGGAAGTAGAAAGGGGACAAGCTCCAGTTCTGAAGCCACCGTGAGAAGTTGGGGGAGTGGGTAGGAGCTCTGTCCAGTTTCCAGAATCAGCTTGCCAGTGGGTAAAAGGAAGCTTGCTCCTTGTTCCCTGCCTAAAGATTTTGTTTTGCTGTGTTTTATTCGAGACAAGGTTTCATAATGTAACATCTAGGCTGGCCTCAAATTTCTAATCCTATTACTTGAGTTTTCCTAGTTGAGGGATTGTAGGTGTGCACCACCATGCCAGGTGTAAAGAACTTTTTATGAAAAGCTGGGCATGGTAGCAGGAGTTTGTATTGCTGCGCGGGAGAGGCAGGGCAAGCTGAACCATGGGGCTAGCTTTCCAGCTAGCACAGGAGCTCAGTGACAGACCTCCAAAACCAAAGCTTGTCTCCTGGCCTTGGTACACACAGCATCCCTGCATGTACTTCTCTGCTCACATACAAGAATACCCTGGAAGAGAGGCACATGGAGGGACTGTCTAGATCAGGTTGGTCTGGGGTGTGTCTGTGGGGGACTGTCTTAATGCCACTAACTGAGGTGAGAAGACCTGCCCACTGTGGGTGGTGCCAATCCCCAGGCAAGGTGTCTTTAGCCATTTAACAGGGAAGCAAGTGAGCTGAGTGCAAGTATGTATTCACTTCTCTCTGCTTTTGATTGTATGCCATGTGATGCCCACAGCTATGGACCGCAGCCTGTAACTGTAAACCAAACACTTTTCCCTTTATGTTGCTTTTGTCAGGGTGCTTATAACAGCAACAGGGAACCAACTTACATACACACACTCACATACACACCACACACATATACAGGGACACACATACACAGGGACACTCACAGACACACACACATTAACACACAGATACAGAGAGAGAGAGACACACATACACACACACACAGACACACGCATAAACACTCAGACACACACACATTAACACACAGACACAGAGAGACACACATATACACATACACGGACACACACACAAAGACACACACATAAACACACAGACACACATACACACATACACATACACACACACCACACACAGACACAACTTCTTTTATAGAGCATAAGAGACAAGGGTTAGAATGGCAATGCTCTCCCAGGACATTAGATACAAATTCCTCTGTCTCACACTTTGAGCCATTCTTCCTGATACACACCTACTGTGGTTCACAAGCAAGCTGGCTTTCCTACCCGAGCTGAAATAATTGCAGCTAGCTTCTCACTTTTGACAATGGCACCATAGGCAAATCCAAAACTGAGGGTCAGACCACAAGTGAGCAGGGCAGGAGAGGCAGGGTTTGGTCTGATCTTCCATGCAGGGCCTGTGCTAGGAGACTTCTGGCTTCCTGGAATTGGTTCTTTTCTCATTGTTCCCTTCCTCCTCCCCCTCATCCCCCTCCCCCTCCCCCTCCTCCTGTATGGGTACATATTTACATGTGTGTGCCCATGCATGCAGTGCCCAGAGGACAATCTCAGGTGCCATTCTTTGGGAGTCATCCACACCTTGTTTTGTACGACAGTGCCTCTCACTAAACCTGAACCTGAAGCTCACTGGCTAGATTAGGCAGGCTTGCCACTCACGGTTACCCCAGCTCTGGTACAATCACTGTGTTTAGTGTGTGTGTGTGTGTGTGTGAGAGAGAGAGAGAGAGAGAAAGAGAGAGAGAGAGAGAGAGAGAGAGAGAGAGAGAGAGAGAGAGAGAGAGAGAGAGGGGGGAGGGAATAGGTGTGTACCACACCATGTGTGAGTGTATATGTGTGTGGTAGCTAGAAGTTGATATTGGAAATTTTTCTCCATGACTTTCCAACACACACACACACACACACACACACACACACGTGTCTTGCAGGGGGAGTAACAAACACACCACTGTTCATGTTTGGAGGTCGGAGAACAGCTCGTTGGATTCCATTGTGTTGGGTCTGTGTATCAAACCCAGCCTCGGTGGCAGGCACCTTTACCCACTGTGCCATCTTCCCTGCTCCATCTTACTTTCTGAGCCAGGGTGTCTCACTGGACCTGGACCCTGAGTGACTAGACTGTCTGCCCAAAGAGTCCCAGGATCCTCTGGGATCTGCTGCAATTGCTTCCCTAGCCCCGCCCAGCCTCCCTCTTTTTTTGAAATGGTGTTGGGGATGGACTGAATCCCTGGCAGGCACTTTACTGACTGAGCTATCTCCCCAGCCCCAGACACCATGCTTTTTTCCCCCTAGTCATGTGAAGGGCCAGCTGGACCCAAATGCCTTCTTTTGCCCTAGCTGCCCTGCTGTCCAGGGCTTTCAGAGATTCCCCCGGACAGCCAAGTTCAGCCATCACTTGGCAAAGCAGATTCCAGGGAATTGTTAGATGCTTCAGCAGCCCGGCTGTGGCCATCACCCGGGTGGTCCTCCCTGCTTGTTGAGGCCTGGGACCCTTTTCACCCAAGAGATGGTCCGCATGGCTGAGAAGCTTAGGGGAGCCAAGAACTCCAGAGGAGCTGTCCTCTGTGCGGATTTGGCAGCTGATGCCAGGAAGAGGCTGTGCCCACTCGGTCACACTAAAGGGAGACCCCCAAGTGGGAAACCTTGAGCACAGATGTCTGTCCAGTGATCCCCTCCTCTCCCTCCTACTAGCAGAGAGAATGTTCTGGAAGGACAACTGAGAGAAGCAAATGAGCAGTGAGGAGGGAGGTGGCTGTGAGGGAGAGAGTCCCACGGCCCCATGAAAGCTGCTGCCACTTTATCTCAGGAAGGGACCCCAGGGAGTCCTTGAACTCGATGTCATTTTTGTCGTGCACAGGGAGAGGCGCGGGCGAGCGTGTGCGAGGAAAGAGAAATGCTGCAAACACAGTTAGGTTCTGTTAATATTTGATAGGCAGCCAAAGCACTTTTGTTCCCCAGCCCGGCGAGCTACCCATGAAAAAATATTGCTTTTCAAGAACACTCATCACAGTGAATAGTTCATTTCCTTGTCCTCAGAAAACCCCATTTCTAGGCCCTTTCGCCATCAAAAACTCCTTAGATGTGGTCAAGGAAAGATGGCCAGGGGGTGTGGGTAGGAGCGCTTCAGGGAAGGTGGCAGAGGTGTTAAGTAGAGCATTCTAAAATGTAATGGACTCCAGAAACTGTCAAACATTCTAGAAGATTCTTGAATGTTCTCCATTCTTCTTGTAAAGGTGCCGCACTTGGAGCCCCTGAATGTCAGGTCTTGGGCTCTTTAGGGGTGGTTGTGAGATTCAAGAGCAGATGCTTTGACCCTTACGAGCCTCTAGCATCCCAATTCTTCACCTGCTTGGAGAGACGATCTGGACCACCCTCTTCAGGGAACTCTCCTTCTCTGGCCTCTATGCCTGGCACCTGCTGTGTGCTCCTGTGAATTCATTTGCCTACAGCCTCCTTTCCAAGTGGAGGGTCAGACCCCTTGGCCTGGATAGGAACTTGCTGCCTTGTTCACTGAGCTCCTTTAGCTCATAGTAGATGGAATAACGGAATCATAAACCAGTCTCAAATGTGTTGCTTAGAGCCCAGGGTTCCACTAAATCGTTAATCCAACATGCCCTTTTCCTGAAATCATCTTTTCATTTTCTTCCCTCTCCCTCTCTCTCTCTTCCTTATCCAGTTTCCTGATTAGTTCGGAAGGAACAGGACATTTCTGTGTCAAGGCCTGTGCTATGAGCCCTGTGGGAAGGAGTCAGCCAGCAAGTTTGAGGGAAATCTCATTCAGGAACAGGTCCCCAAGCTTGGCCTTCACTGTGTAACCTTCTGGAAGACCACATTACCTCTCCTGGCTTCTGATGTCTTTTAAAACCAGATCACTCACATCATGGCCCTTCAGTAGAATACAGAAGATATGGGGGTCATGTCCACTGCAGGACACTACCAACTCAGTAGACAATGTCTACTTTTAAATTCATCAACCAGTTAACTCATCGCACATGTGTGGAGGTCAGAGGACAACAGTTTGGGAAACTGGTTTCTTGCCTTGCATCTGGTCTAGGCAGGGTCTTGCATTCTGCCACTGACCTTCACACTCCAGGCTTACTGGCCCTTGAGCTTCTCTCCAATTCTCTCTTCTCTGTCCTCTGTCTTGTCACTGGAGTGCTATGATCACAGACATTGTTCCACCTCTCTGTCCTTCATCTTGCCACTGAGTTCTAGGATCACAGACATTGCTCTACTTTTTGTCCTCTGTCTTGTCACTGGAGTGCTTGTCGCTCTGCCTCTCCCACCCTCCTTTTCAAACATGGTTCATAGGACTGGACTCTGGTCTTCAGGCTCACACAGCAAAGGCTGTTATCCACTGGTCTCCACCTTTCTGCACAGATGAATATGTGACCTCCTGCCCTTCTGATCCTCCTGCCTTCACCTCCAGAGTGCTGGGATTATAGCTGTGCACAACCATACAATCCAGGTTTATGCAGCTGATGATGGAACACAGCGCTTTGTGTGTGTTTGGCAAGCACTCTACGAACTGAGCCATGACCCAACCCAAACCCACTTTCATTATTATTTGACAAGCGTATATCTCCTTAACTCAGCAACATATTAATACAATATTTAGCAATTCTGAGCATCTAGAAAGTTCCTCAGGCCTACTGATACTAGCAGGAGCTGCTCCATTTTAGCTGAATGAGAACCAAACTAAAAGCTGTTTGGATGGCACCACTCTACAGGCTGCTGTCTAATGGAAGAGTGCCCCAGTGCTCCCTGGAACACACGCCGGTTCCTTTCAGGGACTGTGGACCCTAGGCTATTGGTTGTACTCAGCAGCCAACAATAAGAATGGTCTTGGAGCCAGATGGTAGTGATGCAATCTTTAATCCCAGCACTCTGGAGTTACAGGCAGGCAGAACTCTGAGTTCGAGGTCAGCCTGGTCTACAGAGTGAGTTCCAGCAAAGTCTGAGAACACAGAGAAATATTGTCTCAGGAAAAAAAATGATCTGGGGCATCATATGAATGTCCCACAGTTGCATGTGTACATGAATGCACATGTGTATGTGAATGTCCCACATGTGCATGTGTATGTGAATGTCCCACATGTGCATGTGTATGTGAATGTCCCACAGGTGCATGTGTATGTGAATGTCCCACATGTGCATGTGTATGTGAATGTCCCACAGGTGCATGTGTATGTGAATGTCCCACATGTGTATGTGAATGTCCCACATGTGCATGTGTATGTGAATGTCCCACATGTGTATGTGAATGTCCCACATGTGCATGTGTATGTGAATGTCCCACATGTGCATGTGTATGTGTCTGTCCCACAGGTGCATGTGTATGTGAATGTCCCACAGGTGCATACGTATGTGAATGTCCCACATGTGCATGTGTATGTGAATGTCCCACATGTGCATGTGTATGTGAATGTCCCACAGGTGCATGTGTATGTGAATGTCCCACATGTGCATGTGTATGTGAATGTCCCACAGGTGCATGTGTATGTGAATGTCCCACAGGTGCATGTGTATGTGAATGTCCCACATGCACATGTGTATGTGAATGTCCCACAGGTGCATGTGTATGTGAATGTCCCACATGTGCATGTGTATGTGAATGTCCCACATGTGCATGTGTATGTGAATGTCCCACATGTGCATGTGTATGTGAATGTCCCACATGTGCATGTGTATGTGAATGTCCCACAGGTACATGTGTATGTGAATGTCCCACAGGTGCATGTGTATGTGAATGTTCCACAGGTGCGTGTGTATGTAAATGTCCCACAGGTGCATGTGTATGTGAATGTCCCACATGTGCATGTGTATGTGAATGTCCCACATTGCATGTGTACATGAATGTCGCACATGTGTATATGAATGTCCCACATGTGCATGTGAATGTCCCACATGTGCATGTGTATGTGAATGTCCCACATGTGTATTTGAATATCCCACATTTGCATGTGTATTTGAATGTCCCACATGTGCATGTGTATGTGAATGTCCCACATGTACATGTGTATGTGAATGTCCCACATGTGCATGTGTACGTGAATGTCCCACATGTGCATGTGTACGTGAATGTCCCACATGTGCATGTGTATGTGAATGTCCCACATGTGCATGTATATGTGAATGTCCCACATGTGCATGTGTATGTGAATGTCCCACATGTGTATGTGAATGTCCCACAGGTGCATGTGTATGTGAATGTCCCACAGGTGCATGTGTATGTGAATGTCCCACAGGTGCATGTGTATGTGCCTGTCTGTATAGGCCTTGGGTGTAGTTCCTGGGAACACTGTCTACTCTTTTTTTAAGAGAAAGGGTCTCATTGTCCTGGAACTCACTGAGGAGGCTAGGCTGACTAGCTAGTGAGCCCCAGGGATCCTGACCCTACCTGTCTGTGCCTCCTGGTACTGGATCATAAGAACAACCCCCCACACTCAGCTTTTAACCAAGAGCTCTGGGCATCTAACAGGTCTTCAAGTTGTGTAGCAAGAACATTATCAAGCGAGCCATTCTGCTCATCCCCCAGTACCATATTTTTGATTGACTGATTGTCTCATTCATTCAGCATGTATTCTTTGAGTGTCAACTTTGTGCCTGAGATACTGATGCACAGCCAACCCTGTCCCTTCTCTGCTGGAGGTAACATGCAGTCTGGCAGTGGCCCACACACAAATTAATAACTATGTATTGAGCCAGGTTCCTAAAGACCCTGGTGATGGGTGAAGGGAGCTAGAAAATGGGGATGACGGGCCTGTGGCTGCAAGGCAAGGTGAGGCTCCAGAAGGGGATGTGGGGTCCACAGAAAGGTGCAAGGCTACAACCAAAGGGCACCGATTGACTTTGCTCCAGGCCGATAAGGCAGAAGCGCCCTGGCTCCTGCTCCGAGGCTCTCTGGTGCACCCCAGGCAGCAGGCAATCTGCACCAGCTGTGTTGTTTAGTTTGGAGAACTAGAGAGCTAGCTGTCCTTTCTAATACTTCCAATAAAGTTCCTTCTCAGACCCTGCTGAGGACAGACTAATTCATTCCTGCTCCTCCAGGGTGGGAGGAGAGTCAATGGCTGGCCTAGCCCACTGCTGGTGCACCAGCAGAGGCTGGGGCAGGAGCTGGGGTGCCCTCGAGTGGTCAGGTCTGGGTCCGCCCATTAGCTTGCCTGCCTTCCTCTCATTGGCTCTCATTGGCTCCTGTTGCCCTCTCTCTGCGTCTGACAGCACCATCTGCTGTCTGGCAGGGGGAGCAGTGGCGGCAGAGAAGGCCTGAAAGGACTCTGAAGAACTCAGGAGGCCAGGCATCTGGTGGGAGCTACCAGGGGATCCTCAGGCCTCCTGTGCACCACAGTCTTCTGGTTATTTCCTCTTATCCAGAGAGGACCCTGCAAAGAAGATGTCATCATCTGCCATTTACAGATAAAGTTACGGGTGAAAATGTAAAGGTCTTGTCGTAGAGGTGGCATGTGAATTTCTCAGGGTTGCATCATCCTGGCCACACCCTGGGGGTTGTGGGAAAATCTTAGGGATTAGATGGGTGTCTACAGCCACCATGTCCCGAGGAGCAGCTCAGCAAGATTAGGAAGGAATTCCAGATCTGGTGGCTGATGCTGTCAACTCAAGAGGATCTAGAATCACCCAGTAAACAAGCCTCTGGGCACGTCTGTGAGGGAGAGTCTAGATTAGTCTAATTAAGGCAGAAAATCTCACCCTAAAGGAGGGTAGCAACATCCCATGGGCTGGGGGCCTGGACTGGAAGAGAGAGCTCTCAGACACCAGCTTTCATGTCTCTTTACAAAATCCCTGACTGTGGATGTGGGGTTCCAGCTGCCTCATCCCTCTGCTGCCATGTCTTCCCCACCATGATGGACTGTATCCATGATCTATGGGCCAAAGTCAACTGTCCTTCAATTGTCTTTTGCCAGGCATTTCATCACAGCAAGGAGAAAAAAAATAGCTAATACAGCAGGAAGATGGCACTCTCCTGATCCCTGAAATTGAGTGGATTTTGGAAGGCCATAGGAACAAAGCGGAACCAGCATGGCTTCTAGTATGAAGTTCATCAGTCACTTTGTGGCTCACTAAGACAATCATCACTTACCTCAGCACGTATATTCTTTCTGCATAGCATTTTTCCTTGTTTATTTTTATCTCCAATTATAATCTTAACTCTGCAATGGCCCTAGACTTGGAGGGAATAAGAAAAACATGAAACCAAAAACCCACAGCAAGAGCAAAACTTGAAGATATGTTGAGAGAGACCGGGGCTCCCCTGGGGATGACTCAAGGGTCTGCTGGGCAGAGCTATCCACAGTCACCAATGGTGATCTCAGGGTGTTATGGCTTCCATAACACCTTCCCAAAGATTGCATGCTTGTCGGGCCACCCAGGCTTGGTAGTATCGATGAAGTGGATAAGATACCAGAACCTATATGCTCAGGATAAAGTTTTCACCCTCTCTTCCCTTAGACACATTTGCCACTAGTGTCACAACCCAAGGGCTTGGAAAGAACCTAGTAGGGTTAACCATGATTGACAGCAAGGCAATATATGGGGCAGTGGGATCTTCTGTGGTTTGGGGCTAGGGAGATGGTTCAGCAGTTAAGAGAGTTTATTGCTCTTGGAGAGACCCAGGCTTTGGTTCCAAGAACCTACAACAGGTAGCTCATACCAGCCAAGATCTCTAGGTCTACAGGCCCTAAGAGCTCCACTGGTCTATGTGGCACTTGTACACATGTGGCATACCTAAATACATGTGTAGCATTTTATATTTGAAACATCTTTCACATTGGTGGTGTTCATATCACAGGATCGAAAGAACTCTGTATAGTTATCAGCACACCGGTTTTGCAGAAGGGAAGTTGAGGACCGGTGAAAGACAACCAGGACATTTGTATTGTGTCCCGTCTTTGGGATCCTGGACATCTCCTAATTCTCACATAGATGCTAGGAGGTTGGGGCTGTTCCCCATATCTCAGAGGATCTATCAAAACCGGAGTTTGGGTAGCATCCTTAAAAGTCTAATACTGGTTTAAAAGCAAGCTCAGATGTGCAGAGAGGCTCAGTTGGTCCAGTGCTTGACTTGTAAACCTGAAGATCTGAGCTTGATCTCCATGCCCCATGTTAAAAAAAAAAGTGGATATGGTGGTAGCAAATACCTGTAATCCCAGTGCTGGGGAGATGGGGACAGACAGACCCTTGGGCTCACTGGCAGACTAGACAGACCCTTGGGCTCACTGGCAGGCCAGACATACAGACCCTTGGGCTCACTGGCAGACCAGACAAACAGACCCTTGGGCTCACTAGCAGGCAGGACAGACAGACCCTTGGGCTCACTAGCAAGTCAGCCCAGCACATTCTGCAAGTTCTAGGCCAGTGAGAGATCATATCTCAAAAAGAAGGTGTACCGTAATAACACTAGCCAGGTGAAGGTTTGGCTGAGGAATGTCACCTGAGGCTGCCCTCTGTCTTATACACAGGAACACACACACACATATACACACATACATACACAAACACACATACACACAGATTCTACACAAGTAACTAACTAGTCCGATAGAAGCGGGAGTTACTGAAAATGTAAAATTTATTATTATTCTCATTATTTTATTAATTTGGGGGGAGTTAAGGGAGCATCTTACAACTCTCCCTGGAGACCAGGCTGGCCTTGAACTCACAGAGTTCTGCCTCTGCATCCCAAGCTCTGGGACTAAAGGCGTGTGCCATCATGCCTGGTCTCAAGCAGTACTCTGGGTACTGTCCAGTCTGCTGCTTTCTTGAAGTATATTTAATAAATGAATTTTAATTAAAATTTGTATTACATTTATTTGTTTTGTGTGTGTGGAAACATATGCTACAGCCTATGTGTGGAGCTCAGAGTACACCGTGATGAAGTTGATTGTCTACATGCACACACACACACACACACACACACACACACACACACATGAAAGGAAAAAACACTTCCAATTACATTGATCACCTACCTGGGGGTTGAACTCAGGTCATCAGGCTTAGTGGCCCAGGACTTTATCCACTGACCCATCTTGCTGGCCCAATCTGTAAGCTTAAAAAAAGTTGCCAAATGAGAAGGTGTGGAAGGTGGCATTGAGGCCTGATGCGGGAACATGCCTGAATTTCCTCCTTCTACTGTCCCCAGTGGCTGGGGCACCACCATGATAATTGTTCTGTTGGGTTAACTATTGAACCATGGGAATCGTACAATTCAATTATTCCTGTGTGGGAGAGAGTTAATACCAGGGCATGATTAAGAAAGGGAAACTCTCTGGAAATTCCTTTAGCATTATTCACGTAGCTCAGCCACCTGCCAAATTGTCCCATTGTCTTGATATATTCACATCTCTTTTTTTCCCCTGCTTCCCGCATAGGATGGTCTCATGATGGACGGCAGGAAGAATGAAGCAGATAAACAGGTTTCATGTCAGCGCACAGAACACAGTCATCTGCAACAACTCTTTCTTGCTCTGTCACATAGGGGAAAAAAACCCACCTGGATAATCGACCTCAAAGATATTCTAAAGAGAGCAGAGGGGCTGGAGAGAGGAGGGAACGAATCACCTTCTGAGGCTGACCCCATAGATCTCAAGTTAAAGGCCAGCTGTGTGCTTGTGACCCCAGAACTGAAGAGGCAGAGACAGGAGACTCCCTGGGGCTCAAGGGCTCAGGCTAGCTGAATTACTGAGCTCCTGATTCAGTGGGGGATCTGTTTCAAAAGATTCCAAATAAGGTAGAGAATGACTGAAGAAAACACTCAACCAATGTGTGTCAGCTGCTAGCTTTCATATGTCCGTGTTCTCTCTCTCTCTCTCTCTCTCTCTCTCTCTCAAAAGAAAACAAAAGAGCTATGTGTGGCAGCACTCAGAAGGGAGAGGTCCACACATCTCTGTGAGTTTAAGTCCAACCTGCTCTCCTCTGTGAGTCTGAGTTCCTGGACAGCCAAGACTACTTAATGAAACCTTGTCTTAAAACAAAACAAAAAACCCTCAAGCAATCAAAACAACAACAACAAAACAAAATGAAAACATTAGGGTGGATACATGATCATAAACCAATTTTAAGTTTCTTTCTGATCATTTGGAAAAGGATACAGGCACTGACTAAGAAACCTCCAAATACTCAATACTAGCACTCTCAAGTTAGCGATCACACTAACAATTAAGAGCTGTAATGAGAAGTTTAACAAAAGTGCTAAGGAAGAAGCACACAGGCACTCAGAAGAAAGAGTGTGTGAGGTAAGGGGCTAATGCAGGGGCTCCTGAGATGCCAGTGAGCCAAGTGCCCACCACATGAGCATGAGGACCTGAGACTGGGTCCCCAACACCCATATAAAGGCCATCTGTGGTGGCACACATCTGTCATACCAGCACGGGTGTGTGTGTGGGGGAGGTGTAGAGACAGAGACAGGAGGATCCCTGAACTTCACTGACCAGCTGATCCAGTCAAATTAAAGAGTCCCATCTCCAGGGAAAGACATAGTCTCGAAACAGACAGTGGAGAAGCAACCCAGGAAGACAGCTATGTTGTCATGGAGCCAATACACTTACTTTCAAGTGAATGCACACACACTCATATGTGCACATCCATGAAGATGTATACCGTCTATACGTATGCATAAATAAGCACACACGCATGGAACAAAACAACAAACCATAAAAGAACTGGAATACATCTAAAGAGAAAAGGAAACAAGATGGTATATTTGAACTCCACTTCATGTTTCTATTAAAAGACAGTTTGGAGTCTGAAGGTTTTGGTCAATGGTAAAGTACATAAAGACCAATGGGAGGCCACTGGTCCAATCTCCAGCACCAGTGTCCAGGGACAGAAGATTTCAAGGTTGGACATTAAAGGATAAAAATGTCATGCAGCGTATGAAACACGGTTTTTAAATACAGGAAAAAGTAGAAAGTGAACAAACAAACTAAACCAAACAGTGTACCGTGATACCACCAGCCAGATGAAAGTTTGGCTCCGTCAGTATGACACAGCATATTTCTGCACTAGTTCCTTTTCTGTTGCTCTAATAAAACATCCCGAGGACACCAGCTTAGGTGGAGAAGAGATAGAGTCCTTCACAGCAGAGAAAACATCTCAATAGGCCGAGAAGCCATGGCAACAGGAACAGGAAGCTGTCAACAGGAACAGGAAGCTGCACATCACATTGCACCACATGCAGGAAGCAGAAAGCAAACAGGAAGTGGGACAAAGCTATGAAATCTCAAATCCCACTCCCTGAGATCTACTCCCTGCCTCCAGACTCCATCTCCCAAAGTTTCTCTTACTTCCCCAAACAGCACCACCAACTGGGGGACTAGGTATTCAAACACAGGAGCCTTTGTTTTTTTTTTTTTTATATTCTTTCTTTTTTATTAGATATTTTCTTCATTTACATTTTAAATGCTATCCCCAAAGCCCCCTATACACTCCCCCCACCCTGCTCCCCAACCCACCCACTCCTGCTTCTTGGCCCACAGGAGCCTTTGAAAGACATTTTATATCCAAACCTCAACTTGAGAGACAGCTATGGTAATGGAGATAAAGAAGGGCATGTCTTGACAATAAAAGGACTATATCGAGGAGAAGAGGCCAATTGTAAGCCTGTACACCCCTACTAATACAGACCAGCCATACTTAAAGCAGAAAATAAAATTGTAGGGAGACAAAGGAAAAAAGAAAACCTGTAATCCTGGCCTCAGATTTCAATATCTTTCAGCAATGGATAGGAAAAAAAATTCACATTTAAAAAGTCAAAAAAGCATACAGAAAACGTGACTCACAGGACTAGTGTGACCTCATAGGCGTCAGGGAGCAGCAGGGCACCCAGCAGCTGGAGAACATATGTTCTTTTCCAGTGAGTGCTTAGCAAAGTAAGACGAGTGCTGGGCCACAGAACAAGTCCGAACAAGTCCACAGAGGTGAAGTCATGCCTCTCATCTCTGACCACGGTGGAATTGAACCAGAAGCTAACAAGAACAGAAAGGGGCTATTTAAAACCCCACGTTTGGATTCTCCTAAATCACATGGAAAATGATAAAACATCTCAAACTGAATGAAAGCTAACATGCAATATGCAACCAGAGAGACACACAGCCAATGTGATAGAAAGACTTCAGGGTGTGATAAACACCATAGCCAGAATAAACTGGGGGGAGGAGAGGGTTTATTGAGCTTACAACTCTCAGGTCACACTGTACCACTAACAGAAATCAGGGCAAGACCTCAGTGTGGGAGCCTGGAGGCAGGAGCATGGCAGGATGCTATTCACGAGGCTGCTCCTCATGGCTTGCTCAGTTTGCTTTTCTTCTCCTTCCTTCCTTCCTTCCTTCCTTCCTTCCTTCCTTCCTTCCTTCCTTCCTTCCTTCCTCCCTTCCTTCCTTCCTCCCTCCCTCCCTCCCTTCTTTCCCTCCCTTCTTTCTTTCCTTCCCTCCTTTCTTTCCCTCCCTCCTTTCTTACATCCTCCCTTCTTTCCTTCCCCTGCCCTCCTCTTTCTTTTTAAAGACAGAGTCTCTCCATGTAGTCCTGACTTCCATGGAACTCATTGTGTAGACCAGGCAGGTTTGAATACAGAGATCCTCCTGTCTCTGCCTCCAGAGTGTTAGGATTAAAACTGTGCACCATCATGCCCCTTAGTTTGCTTTCTTATACAACCCAAGACTACCTGCCCAGGTACTGTACCGTTCACAGTGGGCAGAGTCTTTCTACATAATCATTAATCAAGAGAGTGCCCTACAGGCCAATCCAATGGAGGCATTTTCTCTATTAAGATTCCATCTTCCCAGATGTGTCTATGATTGTGATAAAAACAAAAACCAATCAGGATGCAAGGCACATAGAACAGATAACTTACAATCACTGATCTTGGGTTGGACAGCTTAATTGTCTCAATTTTCATCTAAAGGGGTTGGAGAAAACACAGTAATTAAACCTAAGGAAAGAAGAAAGGCAGTAAGAAGATCAAGAACAACATCAGTTCAATGCAAGGTGGCTTCATGAGAGCAAAAGAGTAGCAAAGCAAAGGGCTGGGCTGGTGTGAAATGTATATGCTCAGAGGTGCTGTGTTTTTTTAAACAGCACAAGGTGCCACTATCAGCAATCAAAAGAATATGACAGGGCTAGGGAGATGATTCACAGAAGCGTGGGGTCCCATTTTTGATCCCCAGAACTCGTATTAGGAAATGCTGGGTGTGGTGGTGCACACTTGTAATTCCAGGGCAGAGGAGTCAGAGGCTCCCTCATGGTAGAATGCTTGCTGAGCATGAAAAATATCGAGACTGATAGCTTCATTCTCAGCACTGGGTAGAGAGAAAGAGGTGGGGGGAGGTCTATTATGTCTGTCTGTCTGTCTATCTATCAATCGATCAATCGATCTATTGATCTATCTATGTGTGTATCTCTTCATCCACTCATCCATGCATTTACTGACCTGTCTTTTGTTCATCCATCCATCCATCCATCCATCCATCCATCCATCCATGAATACAGGTATCTATCTATCACCTATCTATAGTCTATAATCTATCTATCTATCTATCTATCTATCTATCTATCTATCTATCTATGAAGATACATTAATAATGACAAACCTTCAATTAATGCTATTCTATGTGAAAAGGAAACGCTCAGGGATCACAGCATAAAAGCGAACACAGGCCAGCTCGGTCTACAAAGTGAGTTGTAGGCCACCCAGGGCTTAAACAAATAAACACACTTTAAAAAAATGGAAAGGTAAAGAACTTACTGAGCACAGAGTAAAGCTCACAGAAGTGGAGAACCAAACCGTGACTGAGAAAATAAGGAACAGGGCAATAGGTTCAAAGCATGAATCGTGGAGACTTTCCAGCAGTGTGGACAGAGAACATGGAGGGCAGGGGAGAGAACTAAGTTTTCATGAGTTTGTACATGGAAATTTCTTAGAACTTAAGGCATGATTCCCCAACCAAAATGGCCTCCAGGGCCCAGTGCAATGAACAAACCACTGTGCTGTTACACGTTGGCGTAGAGGAGGCACCACCAAGGCTTCTGGGAGTAGAGTTGGGGGAGGGGGCGAAGAGTCCATGCACAGGCACTTAAGACTCACACTTGTTTTGGATTTCACAACAGCAGCTCTAGGAAGCTTGGTGTCAGAGGAATGATCTCAAACTTGTGAAAGGCTGAGGGGATGGCTCACAGGTAAAGTGCTTGGCCACAAGCCTCAGATGGATTCTCAGCACCCACAGAAACGCTGGGCACAGCAGCATGTGACTGCCACTCCAGTACTGGAGAAGTGGGAACAGGAGAATCCCTGTAGCTCAGCCAGCTTAGCTGTTTGTGTCTCACAAAACAAGATGAAGTGTGATTGAGAAAGACATCTGACATTAATCTCTGACTTCCAGGTGCATGTGTACTACACACACACACACACAATCATACATACATACACACATATACATACATACACACATACATCACATACATATAGAAACACACACAGACACATAAACATACATATATACATACATACACACACGCATACATATATACACATACACAAACATACATATACAAACACACTTATTCATATATACACACACAGATACATATATAAGCACACAAAGATACATATACAAACACACACACAAACATACATACACACACAAACATATATTCATGCACAAACACATACATACATATACAAACACACAAACATACATATATACAAACACACACAAACATTCATAATACATACTCATAAACGTGCATATGTAAACACACACATACACATACACACACAATCATACATATACAAACACACATAAATATGAAGGGAAAAAAACCCTTCAACTACATTGACCATCTACTTGTGAGGCATGATGAATTGTTCGAAAACCAACAGGCTTAAAAAAGCATGCATTTTTTTCATAGCTTCTGAGGGTCAGTAGTCAGGTGTGGCTTAGCATGACTCTTCCAGTTCAGGGCCTCTCACAAGGTTGCACACAAGACCATACTCATGTGTATAGTGTGCACACGTGCACACATACTATGGAGGCTGGAGGACATCTCACATGTCATTCCTTAGCAAGCTGTGTATGTCAGAATTATAAACATGTGTCACCACAGTAGGCTTTTTTCTTATGAGATCATGGGATTAAACTCAGGCCCTTGTTCTTGCTTGAGAAGACTTCACCAACAGAGCCATCTTCCTGGGGTTGGCAAATTTGTTTCTAAGTTCACTCATGTGGCAGTTGGCAGGACATTTCAGGTCCTGGTCATGGGGCTGCTCATGATGTGGCTTCTCTCAGAAATCCACAGCATCAAAAGAACCCATGGCAGCTCTTATAATCTAATCTTAGAAGTAACATTCCACCCCTGTCCACATCCTATTAGTCACAAACTGACTGAGGGGGGCGTGTTGCGCAAGAACACTCTTCCCAGAAGAGAGGTCTCACTGGGACCATGTAGGGACCATAGACTGTACCAGCTGAGAGCACTGTATCTAGCCGTAGACACCAGTCAAGCACATTTTAAATATGCCACATCCCAAGACTTAACCTCTCAAACACCATTTTTTTCTTTTTTTAATTTTTTATTAGTTATTTTCCTCATTTACATTTCCAATGCTATCCCAAAAGTCCCCCATACCCCCCCCCGACTCCCCTACCCACCCACTCCCCCTTTTTGGCCCTGGCATTCCCCTGTACTGGGGCATATAAAGTTTGCAAGTCCAATGGGCCTCTCTTTCCAGTGATGGCTGACTAGGCCATCTTTTGATACATATGCAGCTAGAGACAAGAGCTCCGGGGTACTGGTTAGTTCATATTGTTGTTCCACCTATAGGGTTGCAGTTCCCTTTAGCTCCTTGGGTACTTTCTCTAGCTCCTCCATTGGGGGCCCTGTGATCCATCCAATAGCTTACTGTGAGCATCCACTTCTGTCAAACACCATTTCTTAGAAAGCTACTTAAGGAGAGGCTCCACCCAAACAGGGGAGTAAAGCAAGACACAGAATGGAGATCAGGAGAGCCACTGAGGGATTCTTCAGGGTCACGGACAAGAGAGAGAACAGGCTTGTGGCCATGAGCCTATCAGGAAGGGCAGAATCCAGCCTGGTGTGTCAAAAGGTTCCAGAAAGGACTTAGGCACATTGATAGAAGTGGTATGACACATGACAGAAAGGGGGGGGGGGAGTGCCGAGGCAGACAACTGATCATTTAGATAGAATTAACAATGAGTATCGGGGCACAATAAATCAACTGTTATCTTCTAGGGGTGAGACTGTCCACAGAAGGAAAAGCTGATGTAGCCCACCATGCAGTATGAACAGTCACATCATCAGTGATGTTACAAACAGTGCATCTAGTTACCATGCGTCTTTGCATAAAGTTTGAGGAAGAAGGGAGTGTTTGGTGGGGACCATAGGCAGCAGAGCTGGAGAAAGGATACTCCCTAAGATCTGGAAGTCACTATGTGAACCTGTTTGAACCTGAAACTTCCCTTACAGGCTCAGGGTTTGAAGGCTCCATCCCCCAGCTTGTGGGGGTGCTTTGTGGAACCTTCAGGAAGTGGGGCCTGTCTGGCAGCCGCAGGTCTCTGGGAGCTGGCTGTTGAAGATTGTACCCACCCCGTTACAGTCCACAATCTCTTTGCTTTCTTCCATGAGAACCTGCCTTGTCTCATCCTCTACCCCGACAGGCCAGGCCACTCAGCATGTCTTCCCTTCCATCAGAGCCTGAAACCATGAGCCCAAACCAAACTTTTCTCTCTAAGTTGCTTCAGTTAGGTATTTGGGTCAGAGCAACATAAAAGTAACAAACACACTGGAAAATGCCCAGGAGAGAGACATCGGGAAGCAGACAAACAAAATGATTTGGGAGCTGTTAGAGATGTAGAGACAAGTAAATACAGAAGAGCTAAAAAGAATTGAGTGTGATGACCCAGTGTGTACAGGAGGAGACATCAAGAAGGTCTGGAAACCATAATAGAACCAGCTAATGTGTTTATGACCAGGCATAACATACAAACAACGTTCGTATTTGTTGGTTTGTATGGGGGACGGAATGTGTGCCCAGCATGTTTGTGAAGGTCAGAGGACCACCTGCAAGGTCTGGCTGTCTTCTGCTATGTGGCTTCTCAGGATGGGATTCATATTCTCAGCCTTGGTAGGTGCCTTCCTCGACCAAGCCATCTTGCTGGTCCCCGTGTATAACATTCTAAAATATTAACTCCCTTACTAGCAAATAACTAGTTAGTTCAAATTTTATACTTTTTAAATATACGAGTTCTTTTGTTTGTATTTGTTACAAGTTAAGTCAGGATTCAAATGAGGTGGTTCAGAACACACACACACACACACACACACTTTTCATGTTTCTTATCTGCTCACCTGTAACCCCAGGAGAGTTGGCTCCCTTCTTCCAGTTTTGTGTGGGTTCTGGGATTGAACTTAGGTCATCAGTCCTGCTAGCAGAGCCTTTACCTACCAGACTTCTTCATTAGCCCCAGTGCCTCCTTAAAAGCAGGAAAGCTGTCTGTTCAAATATGGCCAGTGTGCCAGGCCCTTGAGGATGGTCTGGGTTTACTGTGGGCCCCTCAGGCACACCTTTACTTGTTAGTGGCTCTCTTTACAAGATATTGTTTAATAACACCCTTTCTGATGTCAGAGTCGTGTGTGTGTGTGTGTGTGTGTATGTGTGTGTGTGTATGTGAAGGTTGTGAGTGTGTGTGAGTGTGTGAGGATGAGCGTGTGAAGGTGTGAGTATGTGATGGTGTGAGTATGTGATGGTGTGTGCATGTGAAGGTGTGTGTGAGGGTGTGTGTGTGTGTGTGTGAGGGTGTGAGGGTGTGTGTGTATGTGAAGGTATGAGAGTGTGATGGTGTATGTGAATGTATGAGTGTATGATGCTGTGTGAGGGTATGTGTGAGTGTGTGTGATGTGTGTGTGTGTGTGCGCAGGAGTGCGAGTGTATGTGTGTGATCATTTATCCTCTTTAGTTGCTCTCCTAATTTTATTTTCTTATTCAGGATACCCTATGAAATCTAGTGTGCCCCACTTTGGCTAGACGGGCTAGGTTGCAGCAAACCCTAGGAGTCCTGTCTCTGCTTTCCCAAGTGTCGATTTCAGGCATTCATGGCTGTGTCTGGCTTTCGCACACACGGTCTGGGTGATTAAACAGAGGTCCTGCTCCTTGCAGGACAAGCACCTTACCAACTGAGCCACTCACCCAGCCTTCTCACAGCTCTGTACCTCAAACTTCTCTGCTCTTTGAAGCATGTACAAGCCACTAAGGAGAGAGGAATTGCAGGCTTCCCCACCTATTTCTCTACTAAACAGAGGAGCCGAGGCTGAGGAGGGCAAAGGGCCTACTTGAGATTGTTCAGTAAGCCAGTGCCAATGTGGGAGCCGACCCCAGCTCATCTCTAGAGTTCATCTGTCTGGTCCCTCTGCTCTGGACAATATGAGCTCTCTAAGACCTATTCCCAGGGAGGTACAGAGTGCAGCACGTGGGCTCAGAGCTCACTAGCACAGCACAGCCGTTCAACCTCCCCGCAGCATTGCAGACACGGTGCCCAATGCCCTTGGTACAGGAAGCTTCTGGGTTCAACTGTGTCACTGTCATTTGTTCCCTGATATTCTGGGACAGCTCCTATGTGTGCAGGTCCTTCCTGCTAGTCCCCAGGGTTCCCCAGAATATCTTCTTCAATCCCTCTCTATCTTGGTTTTTCACACAGGGTCTCTCAGTGGCCTCAGCTTATACATTCTGTGAGGTTAGCTGGCCACACTGCCCTGGGTGGGGGTCTGCTTATCCCTTCCCTCTTGGCACTGGGGTTATAGACCCATACTTAAGTGTCAGCTTTGTACATGGGTGCTAAATCACCATCTAGACAGGTGACCTGTCTATCTCACAATTCATACCATCAAGGAGTGCGCAATCCAACAGACACAAGTGTGCATATGCATATGCATATGCACATTCACATGTGCACATACTTGCACTCAGCATACATATGTAATCCCTTACATGCATGCTTATATGCTCCCCGAGAGAAGTGTGAGCCCATATCCTGGGATGAGGACCTCACCCCAGCAATAAGAAGCACAGAAGCTCCATCTTCCTGCCAGCCCGTCCCAGCCCCTCCTCTGCCAGGCTTGGGGTTGAGCATCTTTTTGATGGAAAGTTGCACCTCAAGTGACTCCAAGCGTTTGATTGGAGGCTGGTGGGTTTGATGGAACCCTGAATTATTTCTCTGTGTGAGGCTGGTTCAGGTGAGGATGTGATCCTAGCCTGCTCTTTACCTGCTCCGTAGCACGAGAGAGGATTGTATCTCTGGGGTGTTGAAGAACACAACTGAATAGCAGCTGCTTGTGGAAGGGGAAGGGGTCCTGAGTCAGAGGAGAACCATCACCCTAGTGCAGGGCAAGGGACAAACGGACCTTTCTCCTCCAAGTCCTCATCTATGCAGAGGGCCAGGAGGTCATTGCCACCTTCCAGCTGGCTGCTGCCTTTCCTCCAGTGAGAGGATGCCCTGCAGGCTCTGCCACCTTCTTCCTTCAACTCAGTGCTGGACTGAGCCTCTGTGTCTCCCCTTTATCAGTGTTACCTCTCACCTTCGATATCCCCCATCCCCTGGATCCACTACCATGGACCAGGTGGTCAGCCCTGAAAACATATATACAAGTAATGTTAACAGACTGAGCAGGTTGCATTTACATATTTAGGAATACATCTGGATATACATATGTGTACATATACATGTAAGTATATGCACGTAACAACTAATGGAAAAAAGAGACCATGGATTTGAAAGAGAGCAAGAAGGGGTATAAGAGAGCTTGGAGGGAGAAAAACGATGTGATTATATTATAATCTCAAAATAAAATAACCAGAAACACTACCATGGTGCTTTGTTGTTCCGAAGGGAAGGTTCTCTGCTTTCAAGTCACCTTCCAAGTCAAGGGCTTTCAAGACTGGGGAGAGGGGTGTGCTCGAGGCATGTGGTCAGTCAGCTGAGTGTTTTGCAGAGCCTGTGCGTTGTCCTGGGCATAGCGGTGCATGACTGTAATGGCAGCACTTGGGAGATGGAAGCAGGCAGATCAGAATGTCAGTTATTCTCAGCTACATAGGGAGTAGGGGGACAGCCGGGGCTACATGAGACCCTGTCTCAAAAACAAACAAAACAGCACAGAACAAATGACAGAAATCATCAGGTTGTGAGTCATACCCTTGATACTTCCAGGAACCAGAGCTGAGGGAAACTAAGTCATCAAGTTGGCTGTGCCATATATAAAGGACTTTCTCCTGGCAGTTCTGAGTGTTGGGTATCCAAGACCCTCGGGTCTCCAGCAGCCTTCACAAATGAGGTCTCTGTTGCTAAAACAGCCACCTTTGCTCAGAGCCAGGCTGTCTGTCATTGCTAACTTTGTGGTAGCCAGCAAGGAAGGCATGTGGAAACAAAGGTTCAGAGAAGTTAAGTAACCGACTCAATGCCACAGAGCATTGTGGGCTGCTTCATTCTCCACACTTAGAACTCTGCCCAGCTCCCATTCTGTCTTGTCTTCTGGATGTTTCCCCATGAGCAGAATACCTGGCCCCCAGCTTCTTGGGCCCAGGTGAGTTGTACTTTGTACCATGTTCACCTCTGCCAGGTGGCCTGACAGCCCAGCTTAGAATTAGTTTATTAATTCTTCAGGCAAACACGCGGAGGGAGTCCAGCCAGATTTTATTTCCTTCCAGTAAAGCAGTCCTGGGAGTTTTCCAGTAAGTTTGGAGAATTCCTGGCTCTCTAGAGAGTAAACAGGGACAAATGACTTGGGGCAAATCCCTTCCCCAGGGCCACACTGCCTCCTGCCTGCTCCTGACCCAGCCTCACCACCATCAGCAAGGTTGCTCCTGGAGAGTACTCTGTCCTGAGCCAAGTCAGGGAAAGTGAGCAAGACCCTGCTCACCAGACTCACTCACGGGCCTGAGCCGCAGGCCAGCGAGAAAGCCTGCTCAGAAAATAAGAGGACAGTGTCCTGAGCACCACCCACCCACCCACCCACACAGGTGCATGTACACTTTAGCACATTAGTGAACCTTACGTATGCACATATATAAAGAAAAAGAGCCGGGCGTGGTGGCACACGCCTTTAATCCCAGCACTCGGGAGGCAGAGGCAGGCGGATTTCTGAGTTTGAGGCCAGCCTGGTCTACAAAGTGAGTGCCAGGACAGCCAGGGCTATTTTTATTTACGTGTGTGTGTGTGTGTGTGTGTGTGTGTGTGTGTGTGTGAGTGTGTGTGTTTAGGCTGAGGACAACTTTCAAGAGTCTGTTCTATCCTTCTACCTTGTGGGTCCCAGAGATTGAACTCAGGTCAGCAGGCTTGGCAACAAACACCTTCATTTCTTGAGCCATCAAGCTGCCCCAAGACACCATTTTCAAATTCTCACTATGCAAGTCTCTTCCAGAGACTTTCATCATCCATACCTCCTGGAGCCTGTTGGGAATATACAATCTTGGGCCTAGCCACATGCTCCGAATCTGGGTTTATAGTTTAGTGAAGGTTCCAGGTGGTTTACGCTGAAGTTAGAGAAATCCTAGCTGGAGTCGAAGTTTTTGGGTAGACCTACAGGACTCCTTTTAGTGTGACGGCCTTGAAGGCGCTGCCAGTTTGCCTTCTCTGTCGTCTTTAGAGTGCCCTGGGGTAGCAGCTTTGGAGGATAATAGATAACCCCTCTCCTCCTGATCCTACAGTGTGCCCACTGGGGTGAGGGAGTACCCGACTCTGTGTGAAGACAGGCCTGGGCAGTGAAAGTATCCAGCCTGGGTGTCACATCTGTACAAGTACTTGAAGGTGTTTGTGGAGAACCCAGTGGTACTGAGTCCACTCAGGAACTCACTTGTCCATGAACTGGAGCCAACCATACGTAGGAGAAAGGAAGATGAAGCTGGGCTGTGGCCTATGGGGAAGCACAAGTGAATCCCATGAGCTCCACACCCTGATTTGCAGGCCTGGGTCCTGTGAAGAGGAGGGGGCAGGTCTGTGGTGAGGATACAGGCATTGAGACCAAGGCGCTGGTCTCGAGGTGGAGGTGTAGGATTTAGATGGAGTGTGGCTTCAGACCAGTGACTGTGTACCCTGACTCTCATGCCCTGCCTTGAGTACTGGGACTAATTCCTTCACCCCTGAGAGTCATACAGCAATCCACTTGGGGCTCCTAGAACCCCAGGAAGTGGGAGCTTTGCACCGTTTGTTTTCTGGGCACTAAAGACTATGACCTCCCTTCCTTCTGGAAGGCAAAAGAGAGGAAGAGAGGGAGGCAGTAGCCGAGGACATGCTGTGTGGCAATGGACCTCTGTGGGGCTCAGTATGGCTGTGGCTTCCTTGGATAGCACTTTTGTTGAATAAACATTCCCAGAACACTAGCCAGCAAAGCACAGTGAACCCAGTGGGAGCAGGCACCACTCATGGAGATCTTCTGAGTAGATTAAAAAAAAATGTGAGGGATGGCCAGAAAGGGCATCGCTGTGTGTCCTTGAGTAGCTCCTCTAACCTCTCTGTGCTTTGGGGGTCCTCCTTTGTTCTGCGATAGGAAGATCAGGATGCATCACAGGTTCGTAGGTAGAGGAGCAGTCCCCCGGTACAGATGTTGCAAAGGTACAGCCCCTCCTCCAGCTATCCCGACTTTGTAACTCACTGGGGCTCAGCTTCCTTGTGTATAGCCTTAGGATGGCTTCAACTGCCCTTCCCATTGCTGAGAGCCCCTCTGTCTATCCTTGCAGTGGGCTCCTGTAGCACTGGGCACTGTGAGGAGAAAGCCAGGGTACCTGCTGCCAGCGGGCCTACCACACTGTTCTTGCTCCTTGATTCTACCCAAAGGCTAAAGCCGGGAAGTGCTAGGGGCTGTCCAAGACCAGGTCATGTAAGCACAGACCAGAGTCACAATGCTGACACACGCTACATACACTGGTCACAAGTGGCTTTGGACCCAGTGTTGAGTGACTATTGGAGCCTGTCAGTCAGGGGCATTCAGAACAGAAGACTGGACAGATGCCGAAAGGAGTGTGCAGAGGCCTCAGGTGGGTCAACATCTAGCATATCCCTCCCTCTCTCCTTCCCTTCCTCCCTCTTCCCTTCCCTCCCTCTTCCCTTCTTCCCTCCATCCTCCCTCGTACCTTCCTTTCTTCCTCTCTCCTTCCTCCCTTCTTTCCCTCCCCCTCTCTCCTTCCCTTCCTCTTTCCCTCCCTCCCTCCTTACCTCCCTCCCGTCCTCTCACTTTCCTCCTCCTTTCTCTTCTCCTCTCCCCATTTCCTCTTCCTTTCTTCTCTCATTGGTTTCACGTAGCCCAGGCTAGCTTGGAACCCTATGTGTAGCTGATCATGGCCTGGATGTTCCTGATCCTCTTGCCTCTGCTCCCTGCATGTTGGGATTACAGTTCTGTACCATCTCACCCAGCTTTAGTTTTCGTTAAAGATTTATATATTTGAATTCTATGTGCCTAAATGTTTTGACTGCATGCACGCATGTGAACTACATGTGTGAAGTGCATGCGGAGGGCAGACAAGGGCGCAGATACCCTGCAACTGGGGTTGCAGATGGTTGTGTATTACTGTGTGGGTCCACCCAGGTCCCATGAACACCCGTAAAGACTTAGTGGGAACTCTTCTGGCCACTTTGGGGGTGTGCCTTTGAATGGAACCTTGGTAGCTTACTCTTTCTCTCTTTTGTTGTGTGGCTGTGAGCTGAGCGGTTTCACTGGGCTGCATGGTGTCCTGTCTTGGTTTTGGCCTAAAGTAATGGGCCAACTCTCATGGGTGTCTGAAGGCACAGTGAGCCTTGTCTTCCATAGTTGACTGCATTTGTTTCAGTCACACAAAGCTGGTTAATGTGGGATAGTAAGACCTTCCCAGACTGGTTTGTGAAGGCCTTGAAAACTCACAGAAAGACAAATACTGTATGCTTTCTCTCATTTGTGGTTCCTAGATTGTAAACAGGTAAACAAATCATGCATGTATGTACATAAACAGTAGAGGTAAAATGTTTAAGGGGGATTTTTTTAAAGGGAAATGTCTAGGGGGACAGGGGAACTAACAGGAGAGAGGAAGGTGGGGAGAGGAAGGGTGGGGTGTATGAGGCGACATACTCTATACTCAGAATATTCATGGAAGAAAACTCCAAATTAGTTTAACAGGGTATGGGTTGGGAAGTTGCCTCACAAACACGAAAGCCCAATTATAATCCTCATGAGAATCCTGGGCACTATGGTGTGCACCTATAATTCCAGCATCGGTGAGGCAGTGTAGGCAGATTCTTGCGGCTTGCCGGCCGGCCAGCCTTGCCTAATTGGTGAGCTTTAGTCTGAGATTCCATCTCAAAACAGTAGACAGTTGTAGAAGTTTGGTTTGTTTCTTCCTCCCATCCCTGTATTCCCAGAAATAAGACTCAGACTCAAAATATATTTACAAATACTTTGGCCATAAAGCTAGGCTCTTCTCTAATTAGATAGTAACTTACTATAACTTGTTTACTCTGATCTACATTCTGCCACATGGCTGGTCACCTGTGCTCAGGCACCATGCCATCACATCTTCTCAGGCTAGTCTCCCATGCCTGGTTCTATCCCAGAGTTCTTTCTGCCTCCTGATGTCCTGCCTCTTTCTGCCTCCCGAATGTCCTGCCTTCTACCCTTTCCTACAGGCTGTAGGTTTTATAATTGACAGGTGATGTATCCATACAACACACAAGATATTCTCTGTTCCTGTGGTATTCTTGAGGATCACACATGAGGTTCTTTATCTGACCCCGCCTAGTCCCTCCATGACTGTGTCCCCAAGAGAGCATCATTTCCTTAGAAGAGATCATTAGTAATTTCTGCAATGACTCTTCTCTAAGGACCAAAGGCAGAGGTTGGAGACAGTACGGTTGAAGCAAGTATTTCATCTCACCTTCCATCTTAGGAGAGACATAGGGTGTTGTTGTTGTTGTTGTTGTTGTTGCTGTTGTTGTTTGCCCCAGTGTGTATGCCAAGCTTAGCTGGCTCACAGACTCCTGGGGCTTCTGGGAATTCAGGTCCTCCTGCTTGTACTTGACAGGTTCTCTGCCCACTGAACCATTTCTACCAACCCTGTGGGCATATTTTTCAAAGGGGAATAGTGTTTTCTAAGGGTTGGTCTGTTGCAGAAATCAAGAACTTGAAAGCTACTGATTCTTCTAGTTTTGAGCTTTCTGTTCTGTAGATGTTGACTCCATCAGAACTGGCCTGTTTTTCTTTCCTTCTTTCTTTTTTATTTCTTTACCTTCCTCTCTCCCTGCCCCCCTCCCTTCTTCTGTTCTGAGTTTTCACCACGTAGGTCATGCTGGCCTTCAGCTTGCAATTCTTTTGCCTTAGCTTCCCACTTGCTAGGATTACAGGTTAGGAACTCAGAGCAGCACCCAGGAGGCAGGAGCTGGTGCAGAGGCCATGGGAGGTGCTGCTTACTGGCTTGCTCCCCATTGTTTGCTCAGCCTTTATTCTTTTCTTACATTTATTCTTCTCTCATATATTACATCCCTCCTGTGATTTCCACTCCCTCCACTTCTCCCAGTCTCTCCCTGATTCCCTCTTCCCCAGGTCAACTCTTTCTTCCTCCCTTTCCCTTAAAAAAAAAAAAAGTCACGACTTCCAAGAAGGTCCATCAAACATGGCTTAACAAGACACAATAAGACTGGGTGCAAACCCTCATGTCACAGCTGGATGTGGCAACCCAATAAAAGAAAAGGGGGTCTCAAGTGTAGGTAGAGGAGTCATAGACACTCCCAGTTCCCGTTGTTGGGAGTCCCACAAGAACCCAAGTTACACAGCCATAAGGTATATGCGGAGGAAGGAAACTAAGACATTAACTATAGTATCAAGCTGGGATCAAGCCTCTAGCATATAGACCTTTAGGGACATTTGAGACCCAAACAATGGGGGGAATTTTGATGTTCACATTATAATAGCGAGCTGGAGAAATGGCTCATTGGTTAAGACTGTTTGCTGCTCATCTACAGGACCCAAATTGAGTTCCCAGGCCCTATGTAAGGTGACTCATAACTGCCTGTAACTCCAGCGCCATGGGAATCTAATACCCTCCACTGGCTTCTGAGGCACCTGCATGTGCGTGTACATCCTCTGACCCCCTTCCCCATGCAAAAAAAATAAAATAAAATTAATCTTTAAAAGAAACGGAAACCACAACAGGGAGATATGCTGTAGGAAGTGTCTTAGTTTCCCTTCTGTTGCTATGAGAAGATACCCTACGCTGCCTTGACAACAAGCTAGAGCCACCTGCGGGTTGGACATGCCTTCACTCTGCACTCTGCACACTGAGGCACTGTGGCCCCAAACACGTGGCCCACTCAAGAGACCAATGTACGCAATCCTGTGTGCAGAGGTGACAGTCCCTCTTCCTTTCCTTTCCTACTCTTTGTCCAGTCATAGAAGTCACAGAAAAGCCACTTGACAGTTGCCGTGTTAGGGCATCGTCTAATGAGGCTGGTGGCTCAGTCTGTAAAATGTTTGCTTAGAAAGCAGTAGGATTCCCAGAAGTCACATAAAAAAAAATAATCTGGGTGCAGATGCATGTTTCATCCCAGTGTTGGGGATACAGACAGACAAACAGATTACCCATGGTTTGCCGGCTAGCTAGTCTAGCCCTAATCCATGAGGTTTTTCTCCATGAGAGAACCTGTCTCAAAAAAAAAAAACCTAAGTGGACAGCACTTGAAGAACGTCAGCTAAGGCTGTCCTCAGTCCCCACATGCATGCACACACACACACATGCACACACACACACATGCACACACCTCTGTGAGCCTAATGGGTTTAGAAAGGAACACCACCCTTGTGGCAGTGTATTTCACATCACCTTGATCTACTGATCTGTTTGTATGTCATCCTGGTCCTTTGGGTGAACACAAAGGATGCTCGTGGATGCTCCCCGTACTTACACATCTGTGTCCAGACTGATGGGAAACCTAGCAACGAGGCCAGCAGGATCCAGGTCCTCTTGGAAGGGCTCTTAAGGTGAAGGAGATCACACATCACATCTATAATAGCATCACCTCTCCAGAGGCACCTCAAACTCACAGCAAGGCTCCTGACCTTCTCCCTGTACCTCCTGACCCTAACCCACTAGTTGAGCAGGAGAGGGCTGGTGATGTCATTTGATGGATGGTTGAGGGAACTGAAGCAGGGAGTCTTCCCAGGCAGGAATAGAATGAGGGTCACTTAATAGTGATTTCTAAAGCAGTGGCTGGGACTTAGTTTTAGTGACTTCAGGCTCAACTCCAAATTAGAAGTAAGGAGAGGCCTTTTTTCCTCTGCAGACTTCCCCGATGGCTCCCCATCCATCCTGTCCTCATGGCAAGAAGGCCTAAACCACTGACAAAGAAGACAGGGGGGCACTCTTGCTGGTGGGACCCAGGCCCTGCACACCCCTGCCTCGCTGGGTACCTCTCTTCTGCCATGTCTGCCTCACTGGCTCTCTGCACAGGAAGGCCAAACCTCTCACTGAATTTTCTTTCCCCATCTACATGATTAGTGTGTGCTAGGTGCAAATGACCCAAGAGACTTGAATTCACATTGGGTAGAGGTTGAAAGTCTCACCTTTTGAGCCCCAGACTCCCAGACTCTTTCTCTGTGTTCTGGACTTGGTTTAATAAAATTCCCTAGAGAGATAACTCAGTCAGTAAAGCATGAAGACCTGAGTCCAAAACAAACAAACAAACAAACACAAAACTGTTAATAAAACCAAGTACCTGTAATGTGCGTGTAGAAGTGCGTGTAGAGGCCAGAGGTCAACCCTGAGTATTATTCTTTAGGTCACTTTGCCTTTTAGATAGAGTCCCTCACTGGCTAAAACCTCACTAATTTGACTCTGCTGGTTAGCAAGTGAGCTACGGTATCTGCCCATCTCCACTTCCACAACTCTGAAATTACACGGGCCACTACTTCCTGATGTTTCTTTTAAATATGAGATATGGGGGATTGAACTCAGGTCTACATGCTTGCCAGGCAAACACTGTACTTACACACACACACACACACACACACACACACACACACCCTACCCTAGTCTCCTCCTTTCAATCCATAAATAATCTTGTTTTCTTTATAATTTACCTCAGTCATTCAGACCTTCTGGAAACCTCTATGACCAGGATGCTCATTGGCTTAAGGCCATGACTTATGCCCGTGTGTGGGGGTAGGAAGACAATCCGGTGCTGTGGTCTAGGCTCTGCTTAGGATCTGCCTATCACCACCCCTTCCCTGGGCTCCCTGGGAGAAAGAAGCCAAAATTACCAAAAGCAAAATAGCCTGGCCCAGGTCCCAGCTCAGGAATGGAGGCCTCACCCCCTGGGCAGTGAGTTTTTCTTGTTTTCCACTTACCAGAAGAGAGAGGCAACCACCTGGCTCCTCACCTGTCAGGAGACTCATCAATGATTAGTGGGTGCAGATACTAAGGCTGGGGACCCTCTTCAGAGCTCCCTTAGACTCAGAAAGGTAGACATCTAGGCAGTACAACTGCTCACTCCTAACCCCTCCCCTTCCCCAGGTGACCGGTCCAAGGGCTTGCCTCCTAAACTGTCCAGGCCACTCTCCCCTTCTGTTACTTTCCAAGCAGGAATCCAGAAAGGACTGCCTTCCTCCCTCCCTCCTCCCCTCCCTTCCTTCCTTCCTTCCATCTCTGTGTGTGGGTATATGTGTGTATTCACGGGTGTATGTGGAGACCAGAAGGCAGCTTTCAGTGTCACTTCTCAAGTACTGTCCACCTTTGTCTCAGCACACTGGAACTTGCCAAGCGGGCCAGGCTTGGCTGACCAGCAAACTCAGGGGTCCTCTCATCTCTGCTGGGATTGCAGGCCTGGGCATGCACATTCATACTCCACACATTCACACACACACATACACACATACTCAAACCACACACACATACACATATATGCACACTCACATATCACACACACACACTCCCACTATGCACACATGCTCACACCACATATACATACACATACATTCACACACTCACACACCACATACACTCACATACCACACATACACACACATATACTTGTACCCCACACACATACACACTCACATACCACATACACTCATATACCACACATACACACACATATACTTGTACCCCACACACATACACACACACTCACAACCACATACACACACACTCACACAATATACATGTATGCACACTCACACTACATACACTCACATACCACACACACACTAATACCACATACAGAGTCACATTCACACCACACACACACACACACACCCCACACACATTCACACACTCACACACCACACATACATACACACTCACATATACTCTCACACTCACAACCACACACACTCACAACTACATGCACACTCACATACCACACACACCACATACTCTCTCTCTCTCTCTCTCTCTCTCACACACACACACACACACACACACACACACATACTCACACTATACACAGAAACAGCTGGATTAAATACTGTGGGTCCTGGGAGTCTTCTAAATCCTCTATTGGTCCTGGAAGAGAGGCCAATGGTATCTGCTCTTGGGAAGGGGAGGGTTCCTGTAGGCAGCTAGGGACCCTGAGCAGGAAGGCAAGTTCGGAGCAGTATCTGGGGAAGATGAGACTGCATCCTTGTTCATCTGAGAGATCAGCCAGGACCAGCAGGAGGGAGGCACCCAGCCACGAGAAGGATGACAGTATGTAAGAAGATGGTGGGAAGGGAGCCACTGCTCCCCCTCAGCCCCCGCCACTGCTGCTGCAAAGATTGGGACAGTGTGCATAGGAGTTGCTAGGACCAGGAATGGCAGCATGGTGAGAGAGCCCAGCAGCATTTGGCCAGAGCTGGCCAGGTCTCTGTGACCTCAAAGGGCCTGGAAGGACTATCTGGCTGGTTTGAAGGCCAGCTCATCTGAATACCCTACAGCAGAAAGACCACTCAGGGTAATGGAGCCGACGGAGGTGCCCATTGCCTTTGGGGGCCCTACGTGACTCTGAGTGTGTTCCACCCGCCGCTCCAGCGCTGTGAGCAGTCTTCCTTGGCGGACACATCCCAGGCAGAGAATTTGATCCATATGCTGCTGATTCCTTTTCTCTGAACTCATCCCATGCCCCCTTTAGAGCTCTTTGATGCTCAGCGGGACTCACAAGCCTTTTACGAGCTCGCTTTGGGCCCTGCCCATCCTGTTATGTGCAAGGAAGGGAAGTGTATCAGGGTCTAAACAGACACAGACTTCGGGCTCTGAATTCTAAGCTTGTAGGCTTCCCCTGGACTCAAATCCCTTCTCCTTCAGCCTCTGGGCTTGCAGCTCAGGAGCTGTGCATGCAGAGACCAACAGCCTAGTGGCAGACTGCAAAGGGCTCTGACCCTTTCTCTTGACTACAGTCTTGGGGCTTGCCTTGGCTCTGTCACAGGCAGGGTGAGGGTAGGTGATGGAAGGAAAGGTGGGTCCGCCATGTCCCTTGTCCGTTGTCAGCCGTATCTCAGCACGGCTTGTTCCTTCTGAGCTAGGACTCTTGGCTCCTTGTCCCTTGTGGCACTGCAGATGCTTAAGACTCTGGTAGGGGGAGGGAGATGGCTCAGTGAATAAAGCGCTGGTGTACAGATCTCTGGTACCCCTAGAAAAGCTGAACATGAACGAGCACTGAGGAGACTGACATGGGAGGATCCCTGGAGCCCGACTGTCAGCTAGTCTCACGTGACTGACAAACTCCAGGTTCAGTAAGAGACCCTTTCACAAACAAACAAACAAATAAACAATAAGATGGGACTGCTTATCGTGCCTCAGGCAGTAAAGTGCCTACCCCACAAGCATGAGGGACCGAGATTGGATCCCCAGAACCCATATGCACTTAATTTCAGCACTCAGGAGATAAAAACTCTGAGTTCAGGACCAGGTACGGCTACACAGTGAGACACCCCACCCCACCCAAGTCTGTTATGGGACTTGTAAGTTCGGTGCTGGTGGTGAGCTTGGGGTGGAGACACACTGATCCCTGGGGCTTGCTGAGCTAGTGAGCTGAGGTTTGGCAAGCAAACCCTGTTTCAGAAAGGTGGCGAGCTAGAGAGATGGCTGAATGGCCAACAGCACTTTCTGCAGAGGACTCAGGTTTGGGTTCTCAGTAGCTTACAACTATCTGTAATGCCTGCTGCAAGGAATCTGTTGCTCTCTTCTAGGGACCCAGCCTCTGCTGGCTCCAGGGAGATAATGCAGTAACCAGACATGTATTCAAGCAAAACGCTTATACAATAAAATAAAAGTAATAAATCTTTTTTAAAAAATAGAGAGCCTTTGAAAGAGATGCTCAATGAAAACCTTGAACACACACATACATGTACACACACCTACAACACAGAGAGAACATACATAGACAGGCACACATATACACATGTACATATATACACCTACACACACATATCATCATCATCATCATCATCATCACATCAGTCATGGAAAGGAGCCTCAGAGCAAGAGGAGGTGAGAATGAGCTCTAACCAGGTTTCCTAACAGGACATGACCTCATCTACTGTCCAAGATCACGTGCATCTCTAATGGCGTAGCTAGGGAAAGGAATTGGGTGCACATGGAAGCACAGCAGGGTGGCAGCAGTCTTGAAGAGGGAATTTATGGGGACATGTCAGCTTCTCATCAGGGAAGAGGGGCATCTGGACAGTGTTGTAAAGTCTTGGCAACAGCTTATGTCTTACAAGTGTGTCCGGCATGATGCCGTCAAGCCACATGTGAAACTGGATAGTTCCGAATGTGGCCTCACACAAAACCATAAAGCTACTGCAAACATTATAAGGGTTTCCTTTCTCCCCCTCCCTCCCTCCCTCCCTCCCTCCCTCCCTCCCTCCCTCCCTCTCTCCCTCCCTTCCATCTCAGCAGTAGTAACTGGGCGGGGGTGTTCTGGAGCACAAACTTTGAAGAAGATGACATTGTGACATGATGTTGTCATCTGCAAAGTTCGTGTTTGAGGACCATGTAATCAAGTTACAAACATGCCCAGTTCTGGTGAGTGACTCAGAGGTAGAAGAACCTGCCACCAAGCAGCCTGGCACGCTGAGTTCGATCCTGGGGACCCACATGGTGAAAAGAGAAATTCTACCATTGAAAGTTATTTTACCACCCACCCCCCACACAAAATAAATATGTATAAAGGTTTGTTTTGTAATCACAAAAGAGGGCCAGAAAGATGGCTCAGCAGTTCAAACACTGGCTGTTTTTCCTGAAGATCTGGGTTCAATTCCTGGTGCCCATGTAGTAGTGGCTCACAACCTTCTGTAACACCAGTTCCAGGTGTTACGCACATGTGTACACACATGTGGTGCATAGACATTAATGTAGGCCACACACAGACACAAACACACACACACACACAATTTTAACATTTTTTCACACACACAAAGAGTCTCAGAAGGTTTGAAGTGAGTTTATACTTTTGTGTTGGGCTGCACTCAAGGCTACCCTGGGCCATATACCCATCAGGTCAGGCATACTCGTACTTGAGTTGAGCAGTATTCTATTGTGTATAAACGACTTTACAGGTTTCCCCTTGTTTCATGGGAGGTGTAAGCTGTGAATGGGGTAAACACCTGAAGCAGCCATTATAACTTGTGATTAAAGACTCACCAAGTTGTAAGATGGCATTAGAAGTGTTTGCAATGGTGACCTCAGTCCCAAGGGCTTGCAGAGGGGACAAGCCCAAGGCTAGCTTCAGACCTGCCTCTTCTCCATGTGAACCTCAACTGGGATGCAAGACAGCAGGTAAGGCCCATTCTCACCAGTGCCCATGGAATCCCAAACCATGGGTGGTGTCGGTAGCCTAGGGCTCACCAGGAAGCCAGGGAGGCACACACAGCAGGGCCAGACTGAGTGTCTCATGCCTGTGCTGGTCTTTCTATTTCTTGGACTACCTGGACAGAGTCTTGCTTCACCTTTGATGAAAGAAACTGAGGGCAGCTGTGCCAGGCATGAGTGACCGCCTGCCCCTGCCAGTACAAATACACCACTTTAAAGCAATCACACAGCACTGTGCCATGTCAAATAGGGCATTGGCATCTGAGTTCACAGTGGATTTTTGAGGCCAGGGGCCTTCAGCAAGCTTTGCAGATAGCTTAGGGGATATCCAGACAGCTGGGAATCAAGTCTTACTACCACAGGCCACTTTTGTGAACGAACCCCTCTTTTGCTGGGTTCCCTAATCCTCAGAGATGCCACAGAGTATACAGCGGGACAACCCAGGAGTGACAGTTGGTGCTCATTGTCAACTTGACAGAATCTAGACTTCTGTGGAAACAGATTTCTGAGAGAGTGTCCAGGTGGGGTTAACTGAGGAGCCATCTTAACTGTGGGCAGTATCATTCCTTGGACTGGGGTACTGTGTTAAACAAAGGGAGACAGTGAGCTGAGCGCCAGCATCCATATCTCTCTGCTCCTGTCTGTTATGGATGCTATGTGGCCAGATGCCTCAAAGCTCCTGCTACAGGTCCCAGACACGGTGAACTGTATCCTCTCAAACTGTGAGTCAAAATAAATGGGTCTCAGGTAAGTTTCTATCACTGCAATGGAGACTACAGACAAAAGCAACTTGCAGAGTGAAGGGCTTACCTCCTATTGCCATCTACCACAAAGTGGGTAAGGGCAAGAACTCAAGGCGGGAGCCTGGAAGCAAAGGGCATGGAAAATGCTGCTTACTGCCTTCTTCCACTGCTTTCTTACTCCACCCAGAACCACCTGCACAGGGATGCACCACCCACAGAGGGGTGGGCCCTCCTATATCAATTGTTAATCAAAAAAAAAAAAGTCCCCAAGGACTTGCCTACAAGCCAATCTGATGGAGACAAGTTTTCATCTGACATTCCCTCTTCCGGATATGTTTGCATTTGTATCAAGTTGACAGAAACCAAACTCCTCCTCCCCAAGGCTGCTTTTTCAGGTGTTTATTCACAGCAAAGGGCAAAGCAGCTAACACTAGAAGTCTGGGAGCTCTAGCCTCAGCCTCACGGCTCACCCACAGCACTGTTTAGACATGTCTGGAGTTCTCATCTGTCAAGTGGGTATAGAATCCCAGGCTTGTGTAAATGATGTGTGTTGTATATGTGATCTGTATTCTATGCACATGTGTACTTTGTGTATGTGCAGTGTGTGTACACTCTGTATACGGTGTTCTAAGCATTGATATGCTGTGTGTGCAGTGAATATATGTGTATATAATCTATGAATCTATGAAGTATGTGTTCTTGGGTCCATTTTAAGTGTATAAGTATAGTCTCTCTCTCTCTCTCTCTCTCTCTATATATATATATATATATATATGTAATTGGTCTGTGTATTGTGTGATCAATGTACACAGGTGCTGTGTGTATATGAAGTTTGTGTGCACATGTGTAGTCTGGTGGTCAGTGTGGTATACATTGCAGTGTGCAGTATGTATTCAAAACAGTGCAGCCCTGGGAGAGTAGCCCTTCACCATTCTGCATTGCCTGCCCTTGACAAAGGGTCATAGCACTGCAGGTATAGGGAGGACCACTCCTATCCAGCATCTCTCCTTACCTTACCTCTTGCTGTTCTAAGTCTTCCTGATTTGCCATTGGCCTGCCCTTCCCCATTCTCCAGAACCTTGGGGACCCTCCCAGCTCACCTTCTTGCACCCCATGGCCAACAGTTCAAGTCTCATCCCTGTGCTGTCCAGTATCCCCTTCACATCTCACAGGGGCTCCAGGTTTTCTTGGTATAGGGACAGCTCAACTCAATTCAGGTCTGGCAACAAGACATTGGTGACATCTCTATCTGGCTGTCCCTTTGTCATGGAGCCCCAGGCTGAGGGTATTATGACAGGCCCTTTGGCAAGCCTTTCCTGGTTCCCACTGATGGTGGGTAAGGAGCGTTTTTCCCTACAAGGTGCACATCAGCTGGTGACAAACACCTCTCTTACTGATGTCTTACTTAGGGTTTCTATTACTGAGATAAAACACCATGACCAAAAGCAACTTGGAAAAGAAAGGGGTTTTTTCAACTTATAATTTCATACCACAAACCATTATCAAAGGCGGTTAGAGCAAGAACTCACAGCAGAATTGTGGAGGCAGGAACTGACATAGAGGCCATGGAGGGCACTCCCTGCTGGCTTGCTTCCTATGTTTTGCTCAGTCAGCCTTCTTATAGCACACAGGACCACCAGGACAGGGGTGGCGCCACCCAAAGTGAACTGTCCATACTCATATCAATCATCATTCAAGAATATGCCCCAGAGGCTCACCCACAGGCTAATCCTTTGGGGGCAGTTTCTCAATTGAGGTTCTCTTTTCCCAAATGACTTGAGCTTGTGTCAAGTTGATGTAAATCCCGCCTGCACACATGACCTTCTCCCGAAGCTACGCAGAAGTGTACATTGTCTGCTGCTTGGAGCGTATCCCTCACCACCGTGGGATGGAGAGGTGGGAGGACAGGAAACAGAAGGCATTCAGAGTGGTGAGGTTCTGGGATTACAGGTGTCATTTGGTCCTGAGGACAACCTATCCTCAGCACTACTTATTGTTGGGGTTGTCTGACGAGCCCCTTGAGAAACACCTTGCTCCAGTCTCTACCTTCTTTCCTAGACATGGCCAGCAACCCATTCCTCCATTTATGCATCTCTGCCCTTGCATTCCTTTAGCCCTTGATGTCCCTTCGTGTACTCAGGCCAAGTGTAGGTGGCGTCACTGCATAGTCCCCTTGGGCTGCTGTCTATGGTGGCAGCTGGCTGCAGGTGACATGGACTATGAAAGTGACGCCCTGTTTCCAGTACATCACAGGGACATTTCATGTGGGCTCCTGGGCTGTACCCTTTATCAGCCTCCTGCCAACATCATCTGGCCACTTTGACTTGAAGTGTGGCTCTAGTATGACAGGCAGTTAGAACTGAAAAGATCACAGGTTCCCGCTGGGTTCCTGGGGTGACTTGAGAGAGATGTTCTCCATAGTCTCTAGCACCTTGGACACCTGGCTACCAGTTGTGGCGCTGTTTGGGCAGGGTTGGGGGGAAGCATCACTAAGGATGGGCTTTGGGGATTCAAACCTTGAAGCCTTCTCAGTTCCCTCTCTGGTTCTTACTTGTAGCTCAAGATGTAAGCCCTCAGCACCCAGATCCATCCACCATGCCTGCCTGCTGCCACAATTCCCCATCGTGATATATTCTCCTCCCTCTGCATATGAAGACCAAATAAACCCTCCCTTCTATAAGTTGCCTTGGTCACAGTGTTTTATCACAACAACAGAAAAGTAACTAGTTCAGTCCCCAAAGCTGGGAATTCATGATAACTCCTGAACCCCACACGGGACAGGAACATGTCAGGGCCAGTGACCCAGAAAGCTGCAGAAGTGGGCAGGATGATTGTTTCTTGGTAAATAGTAGGACACAAGAGACTGACATGAAAGGCTGGATTTACCAGAACTTTGGGAATCCCCTTGTCTTCACCACCTCAGCAGTGGGTGCATGCACTCACACCCTTGCCCTGGGCTTACAGTCAAGTGCTCTCACACCAGCTGTTCTTGCTTTTATTTTATGTGGGTTCTGGGGTCAAGCTCAGATCCTCATGACCATTAAGTCAATGCTTTACCAACTAAAGCATCTTACAATCTTCTCTTTCCCTCCAGTTTTCTCCCTCTGTTTCCTTCCCTCTTCCTCCTCCTGTCCCCTGCTTCCTCTCCATCCTTACTTCTCTCTTCCCTCTTCCCACTCAACCCCACCTCACTCTGCTCTCTGCTGAGCTCATCCCAGCTGGTGGAATTGACCCCAAAGACGGCCATAGGGTAGCTAGGGAGTCAGTGGGTCTTGCTGACATTTTGAGGATAAATAAGACACTCTAGGTGGACCAAGAGGTCCAGGATGAGGTTGACTTTGTCACCTAAGTGAGAACATGGTCAGTTAATGGGGTGATCTCCAGAAGTGAACTCTTCCACTACTCAATGGACAGGACAGTCACAGGTGAAGAGGCAGAGAAAGACCCCGTGGGTCTAAGAAAGAACAACAGAAGGTCGGTAAGGGAGGTTCTAAGGGTTCTGGAGAAGCCAATGCTGGCAGTGAGTAGAGGTTGCACTTGACAGGGCTTGGGGCTGAGGTCAACATAGCCACCTTCATGTGTTCCTTGGGGTTCCCTTATATACCACATGATAAATCATCGTACATGGGTGGCAACCGACACCCCTAGGACTGAGCATGGAGGAGAAGAGCTGAGGGGTGAGCCAGTGAAATGCCTTTAGTAGTTAAATGTTGTGAAGCCTGATGGCCCGAGTTTGATCCCTGGACTCACTTGGTGGAGAGAACTGCCTCCTGCAATTGTTTTCTGAACTCCACATGTGCATGGAACACACACACACACACACACACACACACACACACACACACACACCTTGCAAAAAATATTAGCACTAAAGTCTTCAAATATCATGCAGAATGCTCTGGTATCCTATGCTGGCCTCTGAGATTGTATAGCCAAGGATGACCTTGAACCTCCTGCCTCCATCTCTGGAGTGCTGGGATTATATGGTATGCTCAACTTCTCCTGGCTTACGCAGTGCTGGGGATGGAACCCAGAGCTTTGTGCACATCAATCTAACAACTGAGGCACCACCCTGGTCCTTCTGTTATTGCTTCTTGACCTGGCCCAGCAGGACCCTTTTAGATCCTTTGCCCAGTTCCACCCCCACCCCAGGGGAATTCATGTGGCTGACTCTTTATGACTGTGCCTGCTTTGAGCCACAGGAAGAGTCTTTCATGATCCTCTTACTTACACATCATTGCTGGGCCAGAGGGTCCACTGGGTTGGTAATGTGCCATACAAGCACAAGGACCCTAGTTTGATTCCCCAGAAACCATGTAGAAAAGCCAGGGTGAAGCCGTTGGAGCTCAGTCAATCTAATGCCTGTCTTGCATGCTTGAGGCCTTGTCTTCAGTCCCCAGTGAGGCAGAAGGGGGTGTGGTGGTATGTCCCTGTAATCCCAGTGTCTGTGAGGTACAGGCAGAAGGATCAGAAGTTTAAGGTCGCCCTTCTTTACAGACAGAGTTCAAAGCTGGCCTGAGCTACATACCTTATCTGAATATCAACACCACCAGCACCAACACCAGCACCAGCACCAGCAGAACCAGCAAAAAGCCAGGTGTGTAGTAACTACCTATGCTTCCAGTCTTGGTCAATTCTTGGGACTAACTAGCCAGCCAGCCTAGCAGAATCCATGAGACACAAGCCAGTGCCAGACTCTGTCTCAAAAAACAAGGGTAGTGTCTAAGAAACAATACCAAGATTGGCCTTAAACTTCATCATGCTACACACTGGCACAAAACAGGGACATGTACACACACACACACACACACACACACCCCTCTTGTTTCATTTCTGTTAAACTGATAACATTCTCTGACAAGAGCAGCCTAGGGAAGAAAGGGTTTCTTTCAGCTCATGATTCCAGCTCAGTCCTTGACTGTGGGGAAGCCAGGACAGCAGGGATTAGAAGCAGTTGGTGGCAACCACAGTCAAGGGCAAAGAGAAACTGAACACATGCATGCTTGCACACCAACCATTTCCTCTGGGGGTTTTGTTTTGTTTTGTTTTTGTTTTTGTTTGAGCAGTTTGGGACTCAAGCCCAGGGAAAGGTGCCACCCATTTTTAGGTTGGGTCTTCCTACTTGAATTAACACAAGACAATCTCCCATAGACGTCACAGGCCAGCCTGATCTAGACAGTTCCTCCTTGGGACTCTCCCCAGGTGATTCTAGATTGACTATGAAACCTAGCCATCCCAGTTGACAATTAAAGCTAACTTTCACATTCTTCTTGTTACTCCCACACCCACTCCCCCACCCATATTACCTGAAATCACATTTTTCTTTGTGTTCCAGCCCTGGCAACGTTTCCTACATCAGTCCTCCTGTGTCCAAGGACAGGGTCACGGTCTCTTCTGCTGGGCAATCAATGTGCATGCACAGCAATGGCTCTCAACATACTTGTGGGATGACTGTGAGGGAGGAAGTGGGGGCGAAGGGGCGGGGGCGCAGGCATGGCTCCTGCATCAGTCCGTGTATGTCAGTGTGGGATGGGCTTTCCTAAGAAGGGGGCTGTTGATTGCCAAACACATTTCAGATGGCTAGAAGCCACAAAGGGGGGAAAACAAAGCTATAAAACCACTAGATGAAAAGACAGGAGAATATTTTCATGATCTTGGAGGACAGACAACATTCCTAAGCAGGACATGAAATCCAGAAGCTAGTGAGGAAAACCTCAACAGGCCCGATTACATAAAAATAAATGCTTCTGCATGGTCCAAAACACGATAAACAAAGTTAAAAGACCTGACCAGGGGAGAAATTTAAAACATGTGTAATGACCAACAGATTAATGTCGTAACGTATAATGAGGTCCCATGAGGCAAGAAGGAAAAGCGTACACAACCTGGCAGGGAAAAAAAGCCAAAAAAAGAAAAAGAAAAAGAAAAAGAAAAAAAAAAGAAAAAGAAAAAGAAAAAGAAAAAAAAAAGAAAAAGAAAAAGAAAAAGAAAAAGTAAAAGAAAAGATGGCTGTAATTCAGCTGGTCAAGCATGCAAGAAGCCCAGGGCTTCAGCCCCAGCCTAGTACAAACTGGGGGTGGGGTGCAGGCCTGAAATCCCAGCACTGAGGAGGGGGAGGCAGGACAGAAGACAGGAGCTCAAGGTCATTAGCTACATGGGGAGACTCAGTTTGGGATCTGTAAGCCACCATGGGAGGAAGAAAGGAAGATGGGGGAAGGAAGGGAAAGAAGAACAGAAGAAGAAAGAAAAGAACAGTGGGCAGGGAAAGGCTGGAGACATTTCTAGGAAGAATGGCGGTGAAGAACTAGCTGAGCCAACCCAGTATGCAGGTTGGGTAGCTCACGACGGCTTGTAGTAAGAGCGCTAGGGATCTGATGCCCCCTTCTGGAGTCCAAGGGTAACTGCACTCATGTGGATATACTCCCATATAATACATACCCATATAATACAAAGCAAATCTAAAACAGTCTAGGAAGCTCTGAATGGCTAAGCAGCTGCTGCCTCCCCACCTGCCAGGAATCAACCTGATGCAGGAAGACTGCAGGGTGAAAGGTGATGCTAAGTCAGATGCATCTGCCATGGTGTGGGGCTGTGGGACCACTTATGACAAGAGGGGATATGGTCCCTGTGCAGGGTATGAAAGTGGCTAGGGGCTCAGAGGCATTCAGAATGCTAACTCCTGGGGACGTGGAAGTGCCACTGTTAGGAGCCTATCCTTGAAAATGGGTTGATGTTCAATGCCCCACAGTCTATTCCCACAGAAAGCACAAAGCAAAGTGACCCAGCTTTGCAGGGAAGAAGGTTGTTGGTGACATCTACCTCTGTAGCTCTTGTCAGGACTCTACTCAATCATGGCGAAATTCATCCAACTCATTGTGTGCAAATCAAAGCAGGATTTGCAGTAGGATGACAGTGTAATTCCAGAAAACCAAAAAAAAATTTTTTTTAAACATTAATTCATTTATGTTGGGGCATAAATGGTGTGCAGTTGATGTCAGATGACAACTGGTAGGAATCAATATTCTCCTTCAACCATGTGGGTCCTGGGGATTGAACTCAGGGTGCCAGGCTTGGCTGCAAGCCCTTTAGTCCATTGTACACACACTACTATAGATAGTAGGGAGCTCTAGAAGGAACAGTACAGCATGACTTATAAATATCTGTTCTTTTATCATAAACTTATAACAGCTAGATGATGATGATGAAGATTGCAATCATGGCTTTGATTTTTGAAAAGGTCTTACATGTAGCTACAGTTGGCTTAGAACTTGACATGCTGGCGGTTCCTCAGAAAATTGGACATAGTACTACCGGAGGATCCCGCAATACCTCTCCTGGGCATATATCCAGAAGAAGCCCCAACTGGTAAGAAGGACACATGCTCCACTATGTTCATAGCAGCCTTATTTATAATAGCCAGAAACTGGAAAGAACCCAGATGCCCCTCAACAGAGGAATGGATACAGAAAATGTGGTACATCTACACAATGGAGTACTACTCAGCTATTAAAAAGAATGAATTTATGAAATTCCTAGCCAAATGGATGGACCTGGAGAGCATCATCCTGAGTGAGGTAACACATTCACAAAGGAACTCACACAATATGTACTCACTGATAAGTGGATATTAGCCCAAAACCTAGGATACCCAAGATATAAGATACAATTTCCTAATCACATGAAACTCAAGAAAAATGAAGACTGAAGTGTGGACACTATGCCCCTCCTTAGAAGTGGGAACAAAACACCCATGGAAGGAGTTACAGAAACAAAGTATGGAGCTGAGATGAAAGGATGGACCATGTAGAGACTGCCATATCCAGGGATCCACCCCATAATCAGCTTCCAAATGCTGACACCATTGCATACACTAGCAAGATTTTACTGAAAGGACCCAGATGTAGCTGTCTCTTGTGAGACTATGCCGGGGCCTAGCAAACACAGAAGTGGATGCTCACAGTCAGCTAATGGATGGATCACAGGGCTCCCAATGGAGGAGCTAGAGAAAGTACCCAAGGAGCTAAAGGGATCTTCAACCCTATAGGTGGAACAACATTATGAACTAACCAGTACCCCTGAGCTCTTGACTCTAGCTGCATATGTATCAAAAGATGGCCTAGTCGGCCATCACTGGAAAGAGAGGCCCATTGGACACGCAGACTTTGTGTGCCCCGGTACAGGGGAACGCCAGGGCCAAAGGGGGGGAGTGGGTGGGTAGGGGAGTGGGGGTGGGTGGGTAAGGGGGACTTTTGGTATAGCATTGGAAATGTAAATGAGCTAAATACCTAATAAAAAATGGAAAAAAAAAAAAAAAAAAGAACTTGACATGCAGACCAGGCTGGTCTCAAATTTACCACAGTCTTCTTGACTTTTTTGTCTCCTGAGTGCTGGGATTACAGGTGAGTACCAACACAACTCGCTGTTGTAATTTGTGTGTGTGTGTGTACATAGGTGGATGATGTATGTGTTTCTGAGTGACATGTGCACACATGTGTGTGCATATCTGTATATAACCTACAAGTGTGTAGAGGTCAGAGAATGATGTCTAGGCTTCACCTGTTGTGCCTCACCTTATTTTTTGAGAAAAGATCTGCAGCGGACCGAGGCTCACCATTTTGGATAGGTTAGCTAGCTACCAAACTTCCAGATCCCACCTACCTCTACTCCCCAGTACTGATGTTACAGGCATGCATGGTCATGCCTAGCCTTTTACAGGCATATATGACCATGTCTAAGCTTTTACAAGGGAACTGGGGGTGTGAATTGGGGTCCTCTTGCATTTACAGTAACTGCTATTACCCACTGAGCTATCTTTTCAGCCTTATTATCTGACAGACAGACAGACAGACAGACAGACAGACACACACACACACACACACACACACACACACAGAGAGAGAGAGAGAGAGAGAGAGAGAGAGAGAGAGAGAGATTTGCTGGAACAGGTTCTCACTATATAGACTTGAATGTCCTGAAACTCACTATGTAGACCAGACTGGCCTCAAATTCATAGAGATCAACCTGTCCCTGCCTCCCAAGTACCAGGGTTAAAGGTGTGTGTCACCATCCCCAGCATTTGTAAATTTTTTAAATGCCAACTTTTTTAATACATTGATCTTTCACCTGTACATGTATCTGTGCACCACATGCATGAGTTACAGACAGGCGTGAATTGACACGTGGGTGCGGGTGCTAGGAATCAAACCCTGGGTCCTCTGGAAGAGAGGTCCCTGCTCTTAACCATTGAGCCATCTCTCTAGCACTCACTGTAATTTCTAATAAATTTTTTTAAAAGTAGGAACGTTAGGCCTGGGAACATAGTTCAGGTGGCAAAGTACTTGCTTGCAGCCTAAGAATGAGGACCAGTGTCTGATCCCTAGAACCAAGTAATTACAGAGCTGTGGAGGCAAAAGCAAGAGAGTCCCTTGGGTTTGCTTGCTAGGTAGCTTACCCAAGTTCCAGACAGTGGTACCTTTCCTCAAAACAAAAACAAAAACAAAAACAAAAACAAAAACAAAAACAAACAAGCAACAACAGCAAGAACAGCAAACAAATAAACAACGGTTTGAGACCCCATAACCAAGGCAACTCTTACAAAAGAAAGTGTTTAATTGAGGGCTTGCTTACAGTTTCAAGATTTCGTCTATTATCATCACGATGGAAAACATGTTGGCATGCACAACCCTGGAGCAATAGCTGAGGGGTACAACCTGATCCACAGGCTGAGAGAGAAGCAAAGATAGATACGGGGCCTGGTGTGGGCTTTTGAAACTCTACTCCCAATGACACACTTCATCCAACAAGGCCTTGACATCTAATCCTTATCAAATAGTGCCTCTCCATGGTGACTAAGCATTCAAATATATGAGCCTATGGGACCATTCTTATTCAAACCAGCACAACACCCCACCCTCTCAAATCAAAAGCCAAAACAAACGCCTTCACATAAAACAAGCATCAGTATCCTGAGGCGTGACAACTGAATTTGACTTCTAGCCTGGCACATGCATGCACACATATGCGCATATGAGCCACCCTCCCCCAAATAAGAGCATTAAAGGAAGCTCTCTCATCTTTCCCATTCCAGAGACAGCTGCATTTTTTGTGCAGTGCCAGCCTTGTCCCTGAGGCACAATGGTGAAGGTTTGGCAGTACTGGGTACCTGGTTATCAGGGCTTCCTTCATGTCTGGCAAAGTGGATACCATTGGCATCAGTGATCCTTTCATTGACCTCAAGAACATGGTCTGCATGTTCCAGAATGGCTCTACCCATGGCTAGTTCAACAGCAGAGTCAAGGCTGAGAACAGGAAGTTTGCCACCAACAGGAAGGCCATTGCCATCTTCCAGGAGTGAGATCCTACCAACATCAAATGGGGTTCTGTTGATAGTGAATGTTGTAGAGTCTACTGTTGTCTTCACCACCATGGAGAAGGCTGGGGCTCACTTTAAGGGTGAGGCCAACAGGGTCACCATCTCTGCCCCTTCTGATGATGCTCCTATGTTTGTGATGGGTATGAACCATGAGAAGTATACCAACTCACTTGAGGTTGTCAACAATGCTTCCTGCTCCTCCAACTGTTTAGCCCCCCTGGCCAAAGTTATCCATGACAACTTTGGCATTGTGGAAGGGCTCATGACCATGGTCCATGCCATCACTGACTCTCAGAAGACTGTGGATGGCCCCTCTGGAAAGCTGCGATGTGATAGATATGGGGCTGCCCAGACATCATTCCTGCATCCACTGGTGCTGCCAAGGCTGTAGGCAAGGCCATCCCAGAGCTGAACAGAAAGCTTACTGGCATGGCCTTCTGTGTTCCTACCCTCAATGTGTCCATCATAGATCTGACATGCCACCTGGAGAAACCTGCCAAATATGACATAAAAGATGTGATGAAGCAGGCACCTGAGGACCCATAAAGGGCGTCCTGGGCTACACTGAGAACCAGGTTGTCTCTTGTGATTTTAACAGTGAGGCCCACTCTTCTACCTTTGATCTGGAGCTGGCATTGCTCTCAATGACAACTTTTTAAAGCTTATTTCCTCGTATGACAATGAATATGGCTACAGCAACAGGGTGGTGGATCTCATGGTCTATATGGCCTCCAAGGAGTAAGAAGCCCTGGACCATCCAGCCCAGGAAGAACACAAGAGGAAAAGAGGGGCTGCTGAAGAGTCTCTGTCCCAACTCAGCTCCCAACACGGAGCATCTCTCTCAGTTTCCATCCCAGAGCCCCAGATAAGAGGAGGGGTTTAAGGATCCTGCATTCTTGAATACTACTCATAAAGTTTACTGCACCCACAGAAAGAAGCATTAATGGATGTATCTAGGCTTCCTGGCCCTGCTAAGTAGGGGCAGGGGAACCTGCCTCTGTGTCCTATAGCTTTATGATGTTGACTCACTATGGGATAAACATCAGAGCACACAAAGGTCAGCCCTCTCCTCTTCCTGGCCCCAGAACACTGTTGGGCAGATTAGTTTGTAGCAAGACTCGGTAGCTTCTCAGGGTAGTAAAAAGCATGAAGCAGGGTCGGTCTTGCTAGGTGAATGCTGACTAACTCCTTACCTATACCATCAAGGCATTGGCAATGTGATTGGGCTGAAACTTGGCAGTTTAATACCCAGGGATCCCCTTTCCTCCCAGTGATTTCCGGTCCTCTCTTCACAGCAAGGACAGGTCTATTTTCTTCTCTTAGAGACCCTGGCACACCCTATCTCAGGTCCCAGATAAGCAGGGGTTTTATCTGTATGTGACAGCACCATATAGGTAGATGTAGATCCTCATGTGCATCAAGCTGCTGGCTATCTGGGGGAGAAGCCAGCCGGAGAGAGACTGTCAGTGGGACATGAGCTGGTGCGGGATACAGAAAGCCCTGGCCTCCCTCTAGGAGACAGTAACAATAACACACGCACTATGGCTGCTTTCCTGAGTCCAGCTGTGAGGCTAAGGGAGAGGATAACGTTCCCAGGATGACCCAGAGAGCACCTATGGCTCCGCAGTCTCCTCCCACTGCCTGCTGCCCCAGTATTTCCATTTCAGTCTCAGAATCTACCCTGAATTCCTTTTTTCTTTTCCTCCCTCCTTTCTCTTCTCTTCTCTTCTCTTCTCTTCTCTTCTCTTCTCTTCTCTTCTCTTCTCTTCTTTCCTCCTTTCGCCTCCTCCTTCTCCTCTTCCTTTGAGATAGGCTTCAAAGCTCTTTGCAGCTCTGACTGTCCTGGAACTCATTATGTCCACCAGACTGGCTTTGAACTCACAGAGGGCTACCTGCTTCTGCCTCCCTAGTGCTGGGATTAAACGCGTGCACCACCACATTTGGTTCCCTGGGTTTTCATCAGTGGGCCTCTATTTAGCTGCTGGTTGTAAGGCCTAACTACCTTCCTGCTTTTTCTTTATTCTGCTTCTGATCTGGTCCTTGCACTTATAGGCTGATGCACTGGAGAATTGAAAGGTTATAGAGAATCTGGAAACTATGGGGGAAAGCCAGAACTTGGGCGCCATGGCTAAGACAGTAGGCAAGGAATGAGGTCCATATCTTTGGCCACTGATGGTGGGGGGTGGGGGTGCTAGAGTCCAGGGATAGTCTGTCCACCGTTATATTCAAGGATAAGGATCTAGTCCAGAGGAAAGAAAGGGGTACGCCAGGGCTACATGACTAGCGGTTCTCCACAAAGGCAGCGTTGACTCACCTTACCCTCATAGCTGATAGATTCCTTGCTGTAGGCTCTAAGCTCACATCACCTCTAAGGTCACAGAGGAAGGGGTACAGCCAGATCCAGCTAGTTATGTCTGATCTCATGTCTCAGTCTTAGAGCCTCCCAAGGACATTGACAGGCTGACCTCTGTGTGTGTGTATGTGTGAGGGGGTGTGGTGTGGCATAAATACGCGTGGGTGTATGGACATGTGTGTGCAGAGGACATGCACATGTGTATGTGTGCATATGGAAGCCAGAGGTTAACATCAGATGTCTTTCCTCTGTTGTTTTCTACCTTGCCTTCATTTTTTAAAAAAAATAGATCTTAATTTTTAATTCAATTAAGTGTGTGTGGTGGTGATGGGTTTTGGGTGTGTGAGTGTAGTACCCAAAGAGGTCAGAAGAGGGCATAAGATTCACCTTGGGATGAAGTTCCAGGCAATGGTGAGGTGCACAATTTGGGTACTGGGAGCCAAACTTGGTTCTTTGCGAGAACAGTACTTACTTGCTCTTAATCAATCAGCTATTCTGCCAGCCCTAGTGTGTGTGTGTGTGTGTGTGTGTGTGTGTGTGTGTGTGTGAGAGAGAGAGAGAGAGAGAGAGAGAGAGAGAGAGAGAGAGAGAGAGAGAGAGAGAGAGAGAGAGACAGGACCTCTGCCTAAACCTGAAACTCATCAGTTTTGTTAGACTGGTTGGGTAGTGTGCTTCAGGGATCCACCTGTCTCTGCTCCTTCCTCACCCCCAGTGTTGGGGCTGCAAACACACGTTGCCATGCCTCACTATGTGTTTGTGTATGTGTACAGATACATGTGAGTAGAGTCATGATGACGTCACACAACATGCATGTGGAGGTCTGAGAAAAACCTCCAGCAGTTGGTTCTCTCCTCCCACCTTGTCAAGACAGGAGCTCTCTTGACGTTTCTGCAGCTGTGGTGTGTACTCCAGGCTAGCTGGTCCATGAGCAGTTGTGTCCAGGTCTTCTGTCTCCAGCTCCCGTCTCAAGACGGGAGTGCTGGAATCGCAGGTGTTGGCATCATGCAGGGCTTCTGAGTTGGTTCTGGGACTGAGCTGGAACCAGATCCTTCAGATCGTCAGGCTTTCCTAGCTGCTGCTTTTTCCTGTGAAGCCACGCCCCCAGCTCCCAAGCCTGGCTGCCTGGCTTTCTCTGTGTGTGCTGGGAATGCAAACCCAGGTCCTCACGCTTGCACGACAAGCGCTTTCCAGACCGACAGGGCTCTGCAGCCCAATAGCTCCAGGCTTTAGTACAAGTCTGCATTTGTGTTTGCTTTATGTTTTCCATTTTGTTTTCTGATAACCCTGTGACTGAGGTATTGTTGACTCCACTTGACAGACAAGGACGCAGACAAAGGCTTCAGAATGTCACTCTAGGTCCCCAGCCAGTCGGCTCCATGCAGGCACATCTGACCTTTTGACGTTAAGATAAATTGCCATCTTCATCTGCAAACTTCACCTGAAGGAACCATGAGGTCAAATTACACCCCTCTTTCACACACACACACACACACACACACACACACACACGATCTCATAAGGCTTTATGTAAGCTTAGTGTGTGCATTGGGCTGCATTCATAGCCATCCTGGGGTGTGTGTCGTCCACAGCAGCAGGTTGGACATGCTTGCAAGCTTGCATTTAGATACCAGGCTGCTTCTCCATGGGCCCAGCCTTCAAGCCAGGGAGGGACACAGGCAACAGTGGGGGTGCAGGGCACTCTTCTCAAGATGGCACCCAGCCACTTTTCTGGTTTTGTGGTATTTGATGGATTCTCATGTGACAGCTGCCCCCGAATTTGGTTTATTTGAATTGCATCCAAGGGGCTGTCATGACGTTGTTGCCTGGCACAACATGCACATCAAAGCTTGTATGAGAGAAAAATCCTAGGACCTGTAGCAAGCAATCTTAAAAGGAGAGCATAAACACACTGCACAGATGCACACCATACTTAACACACATTTACCTGCATGCATGTATACTGTGTTCACACATGCATGAGTCCTCAACCCCACACAGACCTGCAGGTACACTCTACTTACATACACTACACCTACACAACACATACTCACATGCACACATGCACTCTATACTTACACCTGCCCACATACTTGCATTCCTTACACACACATGTGCACTACACTTACATACATGTACACCCACATACCTACACATGATTTCATGCATAGATGTATGCTATAGTTAATAGACATACACCCACACACCAACATGTTCACATGTACACTATTCTTACAGATACATATATCCACACATCTACAAATGTACACTTGTACAGGGTATGCATACACAAAATGCACACATACACTTGCAAACACATATACATACACACGTATATGCATGCATTCCTGTACATGCACACTGTTCTGGTGTTCCTTCTGCTGCTGTTATAGAACATTCTGATCATATCACCTTGGGGAGGAGGAAGAATTAATCTGGCTTATTCTTGCAGATCACCACCTTCCATTGTGGGAAGTCAGGGCAGAAACTGAAGGAGAAGCCATGGAGGAAAACTGCTCATGGGCTCCCTCTCCAGCTCACTCTGCTAGCTTTCTTATGTAGGCCCTGTCCACCTGCCTAGGGATGGTGCCCCTCACGTCAACCATATTTGCAGACAATCGCTTACAGACCCATTGGCCACCAGCTAGTATGATCTGAGCAATTCCTCAGTTGAGGTTCCCTCTTTTCAGGTGACTCTAGATTTTGTCAAGTTGACAATAAAACTGACCATCGTCTAGGTGTGGTGGTACACACATTTAATCACATCACTCAGGAGGCAGAGGCAGGTGGATTGCTATGAGTTTGAGGTCACTCTATTCCATACAGAGAGTTCCAGACAAAGTAGGGCTGCATTCACAGCGAGACCCCACTTGCAAGCAAAACAGAACATCACACTACAACATACACATACACATGTATACATATAAGTACATACACATATACATGCATATATACACACATGCATACACACACACACAAACACACACACACACTGCCTGTGCTTGGGTTCCATCTAGCCATTGTGATTTATCCACTGTGTTCCAGTCACCCCTGGCCTAGACTCTGCCATTTTGCTTTGCCAGCCACTCCATGTGTGGAGACATCCGTGCGTGGAAACAGCCGAGGCTGCCAGTGCTTACTCACTGGGATATTTTGGTTCGTCCCCATTTAAAGGAAGATCTTGCCACTACCCCACCCTCCAGATTGGAAAGTATGTGGCCCTCATGACAGTGTTCCAATTGGACACCTCAGGCCAGATTTCCAAGCTCAAAGGAACAGAGGGTGACAGTGGCCAACACATGCTCAGGACAGCTGGGGACGACACTTTGTCCTGTCTCTTAAAAAACAAACCTTGAATGGCTCAAAGGACTGCTTTCCCATCAAATATTTGTTGGCACCAGTGTGTGTCCTGTTGGTTAGAAAACATGTTTTGTTTTGTTTTGTTTTAAAATTAGATTTCCCTGGAAAGAACAATAGCAAAAGCAAAGGGGACAGTGTTTGGTGGGGCAAAAAGAGCACGAACTTTGGCCCAAGATGCCTTGCAATTTGGTGAGCACCGAGTTTCATTAGCTCCTGTCCTCTGTTTGATGCCAAAGATGGGACTACTCGCTGTTTGTCAAGGACGACAAAGCTGTTGCCTGGGCCCTGGAAGGTCCTGGTTCAGGGCAGTCTGAGGACAGTTTCAGAAGTGTCTGGCCACAGTTCTGACCTTTGACCTGGGTAGCAGGGGCCTGTGGCCCTAAATCTTTCTGCATGTAAGGAAGGGCCTGGAGGATCAGAGAAGGCTCCCAAAGCCCCAAGGTTGCCCTGCAAAGAGCCACCTCTTCTGTGGATCCCACAGCTCATGAGACATACTCTGATCTTTGACCCCTGGCAGCTGTCATAGCCTGGCTAGGGACCATGACCCACAGCCCAGGGGCTACCAGCCAAGTAGAAACTTCTCTTAGGACTTTTGGAGACAAAACAGGAGAGAGAGAGAGACAGACAGACAGAGAGAGACAGAGAGAGAGACAGAGAGAGAGACACAGAGAGAGACAGAGAGAGAGACAGAGACAGAGAGAGAGACAGAGAGAGAGACAGAGACAGACAGAGACATACAGAGACAGAGAGAGAGACAGAGAGAGAAAGAGACAGAGACAGACACAGAGACACAGACAGAGACACAGACAGAGAGACATATGAAGAGAGACAGAGAGAAGAGACACAGAGACACAGAGACAGGAAGCAAGGAGAGACCAGGCAAGACAGATGCAGGACAGGGCATAATGGGTGCCAGGTGAGGGAGCAGAAAGAACAAAGGGCCGAGATGCCCATGTGACAAGTCTGAGACCTGAGGCCAGTGCCCAAGGTTGTCTAGAACTGGTCAGGTCTCCAAACTGCTACCAGGAGGCTGGAGACACTACTCATCCACAGAAGCCGCTTCCCAGAGCTTCATCTGTGCAGCTCCTGTTACAATGTCATGCTCAGACCTCTTAGAGGGGATTGTTTTTTTTTTACCACCTCTTCCAAGAATCTTCCCCTGATTTTTTTCTCCAAAGCAAGTTTCAGGCCTCTCCTTTTTGGGGTTCCTCAGAAGTTATCCCTGAGTGTTACCAGCTTTCTGAAGTGACTTCAATCTCTAAGTTGTGTTTGTGGCTCCTGCTGCAGTTTCCCCAGAGGTGGGGCTATGTCTGAGCCTCGTGGGTTCCCTACAACACGGATCATAGACCTGGGTAATAACAGCAGTTAATGCGTACTCATGGTTTGGGGGTAGGGGCATTACATCCATAACCTTGCCTGTTCCCTAAGCACAGGCCCAGTAGGCTGTGCAGACAACATAGTGCTCTGTGGCCTACGCTCCAGGCATGTAGCCAGGTCTTAGCACCCAGTCCCATTTGAGGAATCTGCTAGTATCTCCGAAGTAACCAACCATCTGGGCCAGAGCTCAGCACTACAGGGCATAAAGGCTAGAACCTTTTTCTCTTCTCAGAGTTTACCCCAAGGTTTCTGTGTCTAGGGTGGAAGTTCCAAAAGGTCAGGTCCTCTTCCCCACCCTTTCCCTCTGGCATCTCTTCTGAGTCTCTGTAATCTAGGGAGCTTGGGTTGGAAAGTATGTGGCATAGCCTAAAGGGTGTGCATAGAGGGATAGAGGCCAGGAAGGCTGTGAGCGGCATCATTCCTACTTTTTGCTCGTACCTGGAGCTCAGGCACACAGCCTAAGTGAGCTGAGTGCAGGGCTGGCCACTGGGATGACTGTCAGGTTGCGGCCCTCTGACCAAGGGAAGATTGGATCTGCTGTGGTCCAGCAGTGACCTAACAGCAGAAGGGGTAGCCAGGCTGGGGAGGAATACAGGGAACTATCTTAGGAACAGGAGAGGGAAAAGAGCCGGAGGTTGGCTGAAGTCCCTTGCCAGCAGCAAGCAAGGACTCCAGCACAGTTAGCAGTCGCTTAACGCTTCCTCTCTTCCCAGCCATTGGCCTGAAAGTTTCTAGCATCTTCTCCTTTACAGGAAAAGGACATGCCCTAACCCTATGCTGCTCTAGTGAGTCCTGGTTTTGTGGGAGTTTGCTTTGCTTTGTTTTTGGATTTTTACCATATTATAACTCCCTTCGAGGCATCTCACCAGCCATCCCATCTCACTTATCAAAAGAAGCATTTTTAGCTATTTGAAAAACCACCAAAATAGTATATATGGCTAATGTTAACGTACTTCTGTGTGGCTTGCCCTGAAGGAGCCTACATAAACACTTACAGATATGCCTCACTATCTTCTTGACTGCCTTTCTGTCTAAATATCTATTTTTAAGTTAAAAAATGTTTATTATTGTGTCTGTACATAATATGGAGGGGGAACATGTAGAGATCAGCGGTCTCTGAGCCCGTTTTTTACCTTCCACCATTGGGCAAGCCCCAGGGGGCAAAGTCAGCTCTCCAGGCTTGCTCTGCAGAAGCCTTTACCCACCCACTGAGCCATCTTGCCAGTCCCTCTTTCTAAGCATCCTTCTTTTTTTAAGTTCCAATTCTGCTTCATCATACTTGCTAATCCTCAATTCTGTTCGGCTTCAAAGTCCTGCATTTGCATTTGTCCTGAATTGAGGTTCCGGAAAGATTAGGGGAGAGTCTCAAACTGCTGCGGTTGGCAACAAGAAACTATGTCTCCATCTCCTCGGCAGTGAAAAACCTGCCGTGGCCATAGTGGCCATAGCGCAGCCTTCCTGCCCCACCCCCACTGTAATTCTGTTGTTCTCCTGGGCACAAGCATCCCTCCATAGCATCCGCCCAAGTCCACCGGTTACAAGGCCCAAGACATAAAGGCCATGTTGTTCTGAGCCTGGGCAAGGCACAGGGGCTCTGGCATGACAATAGTAGTTGACTGTGTTCTCAAGAGGTCAAGGTAGGGGAGAAAAGACGAAAGCTTGGGAGACACAGAACTGCACAGGGCTGGATGGGATCACCTGCAGAGGGCTGGGGATGGGCAGCCCAGTGAGCAGGGCAGCAGGGGCCCAGAGGATGGGCCAATTGGAGCAGTGAACACTATCATGAGGTGTGAACCCTCACCCCCTTTGTCTTCTAGAGTGGCCAAGTCTTCTTTGCTAGATTGGTTTTAACATTTTTATTTCATTTGGTATGTATGAGCACACACTGAGCACTTTGATCCACCGAGTCATCTTGCCAGTCCAAACTCATTATGTAGCTGAGGCTGACCTTGAACTCAAGATTCTCCTGCCTTGCCTGATAGCCAAGTCTTCAGATATGTGCTTCTCTTCCTCTCTTCCCCCCACTCTCCCTCCCTCCCTCCCTCCCTCCCTCCCTCCCTCCCTTCCTCCCTCCCTCCCTCCCTCCCTCCCTCCCTCCCTCCCTCCACTGTTGTCTCTTCCCTTCTTTTTTGTTATTATTTTTATTCTATGTGTATGGGGGTTTGGCCCATGTTTACGTCTGTGCACACAAAGGCCAGAAGAGGGAATCTGGTTTCTTAGAAACCAGAGTTACAGATGGTTTCAAGCCACCAGGTAGGTGCTGGAAATTGAACACGGGTCCTTTAGAAGAACAGTCAGTTGTCTTAACTGCTGCCCAATTTCTCCAGGCCCACTTCCTCTCCCCATAAGACTGTTGATCTTAAGGGTTTAGGGCCTCACCCTTGTGATCTCATGTAACTTCAATTACAATCTCATTACCTTCTTAAAGACTACTTCAAACAGTCAAGTCAAATGTTAGAGTTTCAACTGGGGTTTGAGGGAGGAATAACTTAGGGGTTGCCTGCTGTAGGTTTTCCAGCGTTAGGTGAGTGTATGTGTGCGTATGCTTGTGTGAACATGCCTGTGTGTGTGCTGGGATGTGCTTGTGTGAGAGAGAGAGAGCACTTCTGATTCCTTTAGTCACTGTCTTGAGGCTGAACAAGTGTCCCTGCAGGCTAGATCAAGTCTTCAGGCCTCCCCTGTCTTCCCTTGCAGTACAGGCACACCCAGCAACCAACTGTTGTGATTCAGAAGCAGGTGACTGGACGGAACAAAAGGATGTGGAGCCCAGGCTTACTGCCGGCAGCACGATTCTTTCATGATGCCTCACAGATAGATGTGGTGACCTTTCCCTGTGGTTCTAAGGCAGGAGAGGCTCAGAAAAAGTTGGGTCATACAGCTCAGAGGCCGCCCTGAGAGGCTGCCAAGCTTCAGGGGACTTGAAATGGGGCTCAGAGAAGAGCAGTGATCTCCCTGCATCTGTCCCTGGTGAGCACAGGTGAGCCCAGCCCCAGGATGCAGACTCTGGTTAGTACTAAATGCCAGTTTGGCCTTCTCTGGAGTCTACCCGGCAATGAGTCTCTGGGTATCTGTGCGAAAGTTTCTAGGTTGGGTTAATTGAGGTGAGAGGACCTACCCTAAATGTGGACGGGTGATGTAATCATTGGTGCTGATATCCTGGGGGGGAAGAAAAACGCAAATCAAGCTGAGCCCCAGCGTCAGCATCCATCTCTCTCTGCATCCTGACTGTGGATTCGACATGACCAGCTGCTTCACACCACAGCGGCAGTACCCCCAAACAATAAGGCAAAATAGACCTGCCCTTTCCAGGTTTTTCAGTCACAGCAATGAGGAGAATAAGGACTCCAAAGGCCACATCTCTGTATCAGTCACTTCCTCCCACCCCTGTCAGCCCCTAGAAAGTTCCCACACAGTCTACAGCAGTGGTTCTCATCCTTTCTAATGCTGTGGCCCTTCAATACAGTTCCTCATGTTGTGGTCACAACCCCCAACCAAAAATTTTGTTTTGTTGTTACTTCATAACTGCAATATTGCTAGTTATGAATTGTAAATAAATGATATGTAAGATATCTGATATGTCACCCCTGTGAAAGAGTTGTTCGACCCTCAAGGAGTCATGACCCACAGGTGGAGAACCTCTGAGCTAGAGGCTTGATGGAGATTCTTCTCCTTGTGTGGCCTCTGGTAATCAGAGCTCTGTCCCCTAAAGCTTCTACAAGGCGCACCAGCATCCACTAATGGATCTTGCTAAGCCCACACTTGGATCCGCCTGACTCTCCCAGGGCCAGCCACCTGCATGTGTTTCTGTGGGACCTGGGAAACTGGGCTCTGGGGCTTCTTTGTGTAATTGGCACCATGTGCAGCCTGGCTTTACACTGGCGCACATCTGCCAACAGGGTGAGGGAAGGAAGGTCTTTGCTTCAGGCAGGAGGATGGCCCCAGAGGCCTCAGGCAACTTTTCCAGCTAGGGATGACACTATAGCCATTTTTCTGTACCCTAGGACTCTGATGTCCTAGTGGAGTAGAAAGATGGCCTGCGTCCTCTTCTTCCTCTACAGTTGGCATTATGGTTTAATTCTCTCATCGTGTGTGTGTGTGTGTGTGTGTGTGTGTGTGTGTGTGTGTATGTGTGTGTCTGACTGTCTCTCTCTGTGTGTTTGTGTGTATCTGTGTGCATGCACAACACTCGTGCATTGCTTTTGCATCTATTTAAGGCAAAGTCTTCTTGTCTTGCCATATAGGTCAGGCTAACTGACCCACAGATTTCTTGAAACTCTCCCTGTCTCTGCCTCCCATCTCTGCTAAATGGCATGCTGGGACTGCAGACCCTCATGCTACTGTGTGTGGATCTGAACTCAGACCATCAGGCTCACACCGTAGGGATTTTTGCTCTCTAAGCCTTCCCCTAACACTCCTGCCAATCTTTGCCAAATTCCACCCACAAAGCTGGGCACCTGAGGGTTTGGCGTCCCTCAATACCCTATGCAGCTGGCCTCTCTCTCTTTCTGTGCATGAGGAGCCATGTGTGTGCCTGCGGGTGCAGAGGAAAGCCTCAATGTCATTCCCTGGGTGCCACCCACATTGTGTCTCTCACTGACAGAGAAGCGAGTGTTGGAAGTAAAGGGCCAATATCCACTTAAGGATACACCTTCAATAACACAACTTCCTCTGACTTAGCGTGTGTGTGTGTGTGTGTGTGTGTGTGTGTGTGTGTGTGTGTGTGTGTGTGTATGTTCCTCTATCACTCTCTGACTTACTGCCTTGAGACAGGGTCTCTCACTGAACCGGAAGCATTTTGGCTAGGTTGGCTGGCAAACAAGTTCCTAGGATCTGTCTCTGTCCTCCAGGGTTGGGATTACAAGCACACCCAGCTGAGCCCAGCCTTTACATCTTCATTTCTTTGTGTGGGTGTGCCTGCTTGTCTGTATGTGTACCATGTGAATGCATGTGCCCATGGAGGCTAGAAGAGGGTAGCGGATCCCCTGGGATTGAAGCTGCAGGTCTTTGTGAGCTGCCTAATGTGGGTGCTGGGAACTGAACCTGGGTACTTGCAAGAACACCATTACTCTTAACTGCAGAGCCATCTCTCCATCCCTAATGCCCAACTTTTTATGTGGGTGCTAGGAATTTGAACTCAGGTCCTCATTCTTGCAGAACAAGCATTCATACCCTCGAAGTCATCTCCCCAGCTCCATCCCCACTGCATACAGGTTCATAGCTCAGCTAGCTAAAGTGCCTAGCTTGTAAGAACAAAGACAAGTGTTTAACTTCTAGAATCCATTTTTTTTAAATGAAATATAATGCCTCGAGTTTGTGAATCCTGGTACAGGGTAAGCAGAGTCAGGTAGGTCTCTGGGGCTTGCTGGCCAGCCACCTTTGCAAATCATTGAATTCTAGGAATGGTGATTGGCAACTGAAAAACAAGAGCAGAGGTTGTCTTCCACACATGCGTGCACACATGACTACATGTACATGCTTGCACATGTATGCTGCACACACAAACAGGTCTACCACCTTCCAATACTTGAAACTGGGAACCAAATTATCTGTAGCGGGTCTTTGGGAGATACTCTAGAGCCAAACTCCAGCAAAGTTCCTCTCTGCTTTGCTTTGCTTTGTTTCTTAAAATGCTCATCCTGACGGTCTGTTTTGTCAAAATCGTATTTATTTGTCTTCATCTGTCACCAGCATTCAAAGTCTCTGGACCTAACTCCCAAAACAAAGGGAGAGGAAGAATTCCTTTTTAACAACTTCGGGTCAAACCTGGTGTCATCATCACGTTGAGCAACTTAGAGGAGCTCCTGGTTCTTGGAGACCCCCTAGATTTCACATCCTGTTTGCCATGGGGGCAGACTGGTAGGGAAGAGCTTCTAGGAGTCTCGAGCCTGCTGGGTCAGGGTGAAGGGCAGGCTGACCTGACTTTTAGCTAACTAGGGCACAGAGCCCTTCCACAGGGGCCTGAGCAGCCTCCCGACAAATCATATTTATAGGATACCTGTCAGCCCATAAACGCCCTGTGCATCCCAGATGCACTTACAGATGATTGTTTGCCTCTTCACACAGTCAGCAGATACGTAAATGACACTCTACACGTCACTGTGCTCATTACACTTGAGTCATGGCAATGTGCAGAGGAAGCTGGCTGGGCTGTGGTCTCCTTCACACACCCAGGGTGATCTGGTAGTGCATCGTATCCATAAAACTAAACTATGTGCTGAGCTCAAACAAGACCAAGGCTGGGATCTCTCAAAATTTTATTAATTATTACTATTATGTGTGTGTGTTGTGTATGTGTGTGTTGTGTGCATGTGATGTGCATGGTTCGCATGTGTGTGTGTGTGTGTGTGTGTGTGTGTGTGTGTGTGTGTGTGTGTGAACACAGGTGTAAAGTTGGGAACAACTTCCTGGAGACCTGATTTGCCTTTCCATTTTCATGTGAGTTCCTGGGACTTCATGCTTGCACAGAGCTATCTCCTCATCCTTTGCTAGCGAATTTCTAAAACCAGTCCTAATCCACAAAGGCAAGTAGCACACAGACTCATCAGCTGCCCAGTCTGACCCTGCTGCCTGCTCACAATTGATATTAGTGGCACCAAGAGCAGATTAACACAGTGGCCAGCCAGCCAACTTCATGACATCCACAGATCTCTGCCCCAAAGCTGCCTGTCTCTCCCTGCATTTAAGCTGCCCAGACCCTCCAGCTCTCCAAGCTCAAGGTATCATAGTCCTGCAAAGTCCTCTTAGAGCCACCAGAGAATGACACTGGTCCAGTGTAAGACACAGGAGAGGGCAGGACACAGACATAGCCAGGCAAGTGGCATGTAAAACCTCAGAATGAGCTGAAGGCCAAAAAATGTAGGGCCCAAGGATCCTCATCATCTAAGACCACGCCCACACTGCATAGGCAGAGGCGAGGCCAGAGAAGAAAGTGCTGAACACACAAGACACTCATTTTCCCTGTGTCAGACAGGCTTTAGTCCACATACCAAGCCCTCATCTCCGAGTCCCTTCCCTTTCTTTTCCTTCCCTTCTGTGGTGGTTTGAATGAGAATGGCTTCATAGACACATATGTCTGAATGCTTGGTCCCCAGTCAGTGGAGTTGTTTGGGAAGGATTAAGAGGTGTGACCTTGTTGGAGGAGTGTGTCACTATGCACTTTGAGGTTTCAAAAGCCCTTGCCATTTCTAGTTCTCTGTCTCTCTCTCTTCTCTCTCTCTGTCTCTCTGTCTCTCTGTCTCTCTGTCTCTCTGTCTCTCTGTCTCTCTGTCTCTCTCTCTCTCTCTCTCTCTCTCTCTGTATGTGTTTGTGCCACATGAGTATATGAGTTATGATCTCAGTTACTGCTCCAGCACCATGTATGCTTGCCAGAGGCCATATTCTCTCTCATGATGATCACTGACCCTGTAAGTCCCAAATAAGCCTTGGTCATGGCATCTTTACACAGCAATGGAAAAAACAACTAAGACACTTTCCCTCCTCCTCTTTTTCTCTTTCTTGTTCTACTTGATAATGTCTCTGTATCTCTGACCTTGGACTTCTGTCCTCCAGTCTCTACCTTCTAGGCACTGGTATGAAGGTATGAGGCACCATTCCTGATTTGGATAGTTTAGGGAATAGAACCCAGTGTATGCTGGGTAAGTTCTCTACTAATGGAGTTACATCTCTGGCCCCCTGAGTCTTCCTGGCACATACGTGTTTGTTTCACTGGGCACCATCCAGACACCAAACTGCTAGGCACTGGATTCAGGCAACAATCATGGTTGACAGAGGGCCAGAGCTTGGAAGTAGGGTGGGTGGAGAGGATCTCAGAAGGGACGCACCATCACAGACAACACCAGGTAGAGCTGGTGACAGCCACAGAGCAGCTGTGGCAGCAAAGCATTGCTCCCTCCTGGGATTCTGACAGCCAAAGACATCAGAGACTTGATCCTACCTCGCCCCTGCATCTTGGATCCTCACAGAGCAAGACGGCAACCAGAACTCCAGCCATCATGCCTCTGCAACAGGTAGAAGGATGGGAAAGCACAAAAGAGAGCCAAATGCATGTTCACAAAACTGTATGTAGGGCCAGGGCTGGCTGGATCAGTAAGGTGCTCACCTTACAAACATGAGGGCCAGAGCTCAAGTCCCAGAACCCACTTTAAAAGAAAAAAAGGGGAAAAAAAAGCTGGGCATGATGGCATACAGTGAGCTGGGAAGTGGAGAGAGATCCCTGGGACTCCCCACATAGCTAGCCTAGCTGGACTGCTGATTCCCAGTGGAAAAGGTGGATGGCACCCAAGGGTGACCTCTGGTCTCCCCACCCACTCACATAGGGAAATGCAAACATAGTCATACACAAGGCTGGACACCAGGACTGTAGCTAAGACCACAAACATTCACTCATTAGCTAGCAAAGCCAAGGCTGGCACCACATCCTCACAGCAGCCAAGGCTAGCTTTGCTCTCCTCTTTGCTCCGCCATAGCTCCTCCAGCTGTATATGGTAGCTGCTAGGGCCACCTGAGAGATTTTAAGAAGGCCGAGAAGTGACAGTATCAGTTGTCCGATCCTAGCAGTGTAACTCCCAGCGGTAGGCCAGGACAGAGACCTATTGCTTGTTGGATCCTGCACAGCCTCCCTGCCACAGGGACCCCACTGACCCCAGGCTCCAAGTCCAATTCAGCCTAGCTGCAGGTCACAGGATCTGCCCTCACCCTGGGAGGTGGCAGGGTGGCAGGGTGACAGGGCAGCAGGGCTTTGTGCCTGCCTGATTTTCATTTCCCCAGATAAACACACTGCGGGTCAACCTGGTGGCCTAGAAAATACCTGGGGCTCCTGGCCCCTGCAGAGGACTCTTGAAGGGGTCTATTTACTTGGTTTTACATGTTAATTGTTCTAATGCCACCCACTCTGGGATCAATTAAGACTTCCACTGTAGGGAGGCCTTGGGGGGCTGGCATTAGCCTAGTGTTGGACAGCCCCTCTAGGCCACAGGGTCCCCCAGGATGCCTGCAACCTTGCCACAAGAGCACACTTTGGAACAGGCCCCAGGCAGGTCTGTCCACCTGGTGGGGAGGTAGACCGGGCTGACAATCTGTCTCTCTGTCCTCAACCTCTTTTTTAACGACAGGGTTCCATGTAGTCCTGGCTGGCCTCCAACTGGATTTCGTTTACCTGACTTCTTCACTGTTCCAGGATTGGGATTATAGGTGCAGGCCACAGCACCACGTTAATGCGCTAGAATAGAACCCAGGGCTTTGTGCATGTTAGGCAAGCACTACACACACTGAGGCACATCCCCAGCCCTCAAACTGACAGCTTTTTGTTTGTTTGTTTTAAAAACAGGGTCTCGTGTATTAAACCCTGGCCTTGAACTTTAGATTTCCCTGTTTCTGCTTCCCAAGATCTGTGATTCCAGGCATGTAGCACCATATCTGGTTTATGCAGTACAGAGCTATATTCCTGGCTTACTCTTTTATATACATATATATATAATTATTAGATATTTTCTTTATTTACATTTAAAATGTTATCTCCTTTCCTAGTTTCCCCTCTGAAAACCCCCTATCCCCTCTCCCTTCCCCCTGCTCTCCAACCCACCAACTTTCTCTTCCTCGTCCTGGCATTCCCCTATGTTGGGGCATAGAGCCTTCACAGGACCAGGGCCTCTCCTTCCATTGATGACCAACTAGGCCATCCTCTGCTACATATGCAGCTAGAGCCATGAGTCTCACTATGTGGTTTTTTTGTTTTTTTGGTTTTTTTTTTTTGTTTGTTTTGTTTTTGTTTTTTTTTGATTGGTGGTGTAGTCCCAGGGAGCTCTAGGGGTACTGGTTAGTTCATATTGTTGTTCCTCCTGTCAGACTGCAAACCCCTTCAGCTCCTTGAGTACTTTCTCTAGCTCCTTCATTGGGGACCCTGTGCTCCGTCCAATGGATGACTATGAGCATCCACTTCTGTATTTGCCAGGCACTGGCAGAGCCTCTCAGGCTTTATTATTTGATCATCTGTTTCCAATAAGGCCAGTAGATCCAGGGGCGAATAGGTGGGGGTCTGACCTTCCTAGGAAAAGTCTTTGCCTAGTCTCTTTGGACTCTCCTGTCTGGGCAGTTGACCTTCCGGACCACCATGGCTGCAGTGTGGAGTAGAAATGCCAGGGACACTAGCTGCAAAGCCATGATCTGAACTCTGTTCCCACTGACCTTACAGGCACAAGGAAGACTCTTCTTTCCATCCCAGCCTGTTGTGAGGACCTCCTTGTACTGGCTTTGCAACATTCATACTCGCACACTCCAAAAATGTACTGCACACCAAGGACACTCTCCTCCTTGGCACAAAAGGTCTTGTCCACACACACACACACACACACACACACACACACACACACACACACACCATCCACATTTTTACAAGTTCTGTGAGGTCCAGTGACAGTGATCCAGTGCTTTGGGCATAGTCCTTTCCATTGGTCTCACTACAGATGTCATTTCCCACACCGGTGCTAGAGTTAGTCATGCATGCATGCATGCGTGTGTGTGTGTGTGTGTGTGTGTGTGTGTGTGTGTGTGTCTGTGTGTTATATGTTTTATATGCATGTATATAAGGTATGCATATCTATTCTGCTTGAAAGCCAGAGGGGAATGTCGAGTGTCTTGGTCTATCACTCTTCACTCTATTCCTTTGAGGCAGAGTCTCTTACTGAGCCTGGAGTTAGGAGGGCAACCAGAAATATCCAGCGATCCTCAGGTCTTCACCTCTCCACACCTGAGCACAGAGATTACAGGGATACATGTGTCTTCGTTAGGGTTTCCATTGCTCTGAAGAGACACCATGACCAAGGCAACTCTTATAACGACAACATTTAATTGGGGCTGGCTTACTGGTTCAGAGGTTCAGTCCATTATTAGTCCAAGGTGGGAGATGGCAGCTTCCAAGCAGGCGTGGCCCTGGAGGAGCTGAGAGTTCTACACCTTGTTCCAAAGGCAACAGGAGAAGACTGAGTCCGCAAACAGTTAGGAGGAAAGTCCCAAAGCCCATGCCCACAGAGACACACTTCCTTCCACAAAGACACACCTCTTAATAGTGCCACTCCCTGGGCCCAGCATATTCACACCACCACAGCATGCCTCCACAGTGGGCTTTTTTGTTATTGCTAAAACTAGAGCTCAGGTACCCAAGCTTTCATAACAAGTGCTCTTATCTCAGCTCCTAAGCAGTCTTTTAAAGGACTAGATTTAGTTTGGTTTCCTCAGCCTCCCCCATCCCAGCATCTTCAAAGCACCTTTGCACCTTTTGTGACCTACAAAGGGTCTTAGGATACTATATTTTTCTCTTTTCTATTGCTGTGAAGAGACACCATGACAAATGCAACTTACAGAAGAATTTATTGGGACTTATAGTTCCAGAAGGTTGGGTCTGTGACCATCATGGCTAGGAACATGGCAGCAGACAGACATGTACGGCCTTAAGGCAGGAGCTGAGAGCTGACATCTTAATCTACAAGCATAAGGTAGGGGGTGGGGGGGGGGAGAGAGAGGTTGATTACTGGATGGAAATGGCGGGGACTTATTAAACCTCAAATCCCAGTGATACACCTCCTCTAACAAGGCCACACCTCCTAATCCTTCCCAAACAGTTCCACTAACTGAGACCAAGTATTTAAACACCAGGTACTAGGAGGGTCATTCTCATTCAAACCACAACAAACACCATGCTACTTAAAGCACACTTCAAAGCTCTTTCATACTAGACCTGGTAGCACATGGCTTTAATCCCAGTACTCAGGAGGTGGAAGCAGGTGGGTCTCTGTGAATTCTGTTAGCTTTGTTTATCTAGTTCTACAGTCACACAGTGAGACTCTATCTCAAAACATCAAAAGTAAAAACAACAACAAAAACAATCCTCTCTCAGGAGGGTGTATTTAGGAGGAAACTGGAAACCTGAGGAAGAAGAGAGTAGGGTCGGAAAGAAACCCTGAGAAAAGTTACTGGCTGGTTCTAAGCTGCCTCAAGGCCTCTGGGGCTCAGTATGTGTGTGTCTTACACACAGAGAGGCATAAGAGAGGTGGGTAGATGAAGGCCAAGTCTCCAGAAGGGGCATCTGGATTTTCACCATGAGTAGGACCAGCTCTGGCTTCCATGGTCACAGGCTTGTGACTTCCCATTTTTATGGGTAAAAGTAAGGATTTTCCTTAACCCCCTCCCTGACAGTTCC